>NW_028140473.1:0-25801 GCF_965202585.1 Thalia democratica | reverse complement strand
TAGCAGTTTAAAATTTACTTCCAAATAATTTATTTAAATAGTATAGTTAATTTTTTACAAAGTTCGGTTACACTTCCAGTGGCACTTAATAATTTGGTCGCTTCTTTCATAATTTTATATGTTGTTGGAAAAAAAGTTCAGCAAGAAAATATTGTTAAAACAATATTTACATGTAATTTAAAAAGTATATATTAATAAGTAGTTAGTTTTTATAATCACAAACAAATTATTTAGGATTATTCTTTATTATTTTAATATACATAAGTTAGAAAACTGAATGAATTTAGGTGCTCGATACTAAAGAGCTCAACTAAGAAAAGTTTATTCAACGGTTGTTACTCAGCTGACACTGTTTTTCTGAAAGAGTCCTCGGAGCTTTAAGCAACGATAGCTAATATCTTAAAATTAAAATTTTTAATTAAATTCTAGTTTATGATCTAAGGTTTTAAGCTAAAGTTCAACCATTTTTAAAAATGTTATTGTTTATTAAACGACAAAAATACGCTCAAAAAATTTGGTCCAAGGACTTGGTGTACGAAAAAGTAAAATTGTATGTTGTATAAAATTATTATTTATATATTTTCTTTGAACTAATTAAACTTATTTTATTAAAAACTTCAAAGTTTATGATTTAGATTTACGCTTAAAGTTAGCTTTACTTCAAATTTATCTAAACTTTTTCCAAATGTACAAAACAAGTTAAAAATTAACTTACATTAAATTAAGCATTGAACATAGTATTAACCATGGTTTCTTAAATGGAAGAATTTGGGCTATTACGAGGCAATAATTTGTAAGGATGCAAAAATATAAATGAGAAACTGACTAATGAATGGGCCATATCTGATAAAATGTGGAAACTATTTTTTAAGTTTCTGGTTAGGTGTGATTATGGAAATTAGTTTCGAAACCCTAGTTTAAACCGTATTATTATGGGTGCCTAACATTTAATTTAAATCTAAGATGTCTTAGACAACTGCACCTTTGTAAAATATTCAGTTAAAATTAACTAACAACTTAAAACAACTGCCAAATACGGGATACTAGAAAAAAAAGTACATAAAGCTTTTCTGTTGTTCACTAAAAAGTTTCAAGTTTAAAAACGGTTGTTTCTAAACATAATTCACAGTTACAATCACAATTACTATAAAAACTCATACATTTACTAAAAATACAAGATAACCCATAAAATTTTAAGCAAAATGTTAAAACATAAACTTTATTACTAAATTCTTATTTTTAAATATATTTTATAAACATCAAAATATCCTAACTAAATGGTCCATTTTCTGTTTAGTCATTTTAGTTTTTTGTTTTCAATTTAAATCAATGGTATTTTTGTCTAAGTCATTGCTTTGTTTTTATTTTTTGGCTATCTTATATACTTAATAACTACATAACTTTTTATTTATTTACATAAACAATTATTTTTTTGTATCTAGTTGTTTTTCTAACAGCCATTTCTACATTAGGTAATATTTAGTGAATAAATTTAAAGCTTTATGTTGACATTTTCATTGTAATCCAGATTAGATATTAGTTTTAAGCTATGAGCTAACTTGAATTAACCTTATATACACTTATAAAAAATTATTTTAAAATAAACACTTATAGTTTGAATATAGTTTAAAACCTTTAGCTTTGTGACGTAATATAACTTTATTAAACAAATAGAAGAAGGTTAAAAACATAAAATATTATATTAAGAATGATTTTACCGCTAGATGGCGTTATATAACTTTATTTTACTCGGAAAAGTATTGCATTAGGATTTTTTTTACTTTTTGCTAGATCTAAGTAGAAGCAATACAATAAAGTATATTGTTTAAGAGTTTTTTTTCTAAAATTGTCTTTAAATACTTAAAATATCTTTAAATTAGAATTCAACGATAAAAGTGTAGGCTGTTTTTCAAACTTTAGTACTTGTTTTTTAAAAGTTCATTACAACGATTAAAATTTTAGACAAAAGTATTCTAAATTCTAATACAATTTGTCTAGGCATACAAAACATTTTTGCTTTAAATTAAGTTTCTAACTAAACTTATGTTGGAACAAGGATGAAAAAAATAACTATTATAGGTTTCTAACTTTATAATCAAATTTGATTTACAACTAGAATTTTGTACAAAGTAAGCCTTTCGTGTAGTTCAGTCATTTTTATGTGCTTGACGAATAAAAGAACTTTTCTTTGTTGTTTTAAGACAAGAATAACTTTGAAGTATGAGTGTCAGGTATACACTAGTTTAAGTTGAAAAAAAAACTCACAAAAAAAAAACAGCAGCTTTTGAATTTATACGATACATAAAACCTGAATTGAGAAAACTTAAAATGTTTTGCAATTTATTTAAACTCGTAAAATAACTAAATAGCTAATGATTTTATTCAGACTTCAAAGTTTAATAAATATCAAATCTTATTTTTAATTGTCAGAATGACAAGAGAGAACCATCAGGAAAAGCAAAAGTATTTAAAGGCAGTGGTGGTGGTTATTCTTATTGGACTTGGATTCACTCTAACTTATGGTGAGACATTTTTCTGCTTTGCTTTTATATTGAAATATTTCGCTTTATACCTGTAATAGATTGTTTTACAATTAATAAAGGCATTTTAAACAGGAGTTTAGAAAAAATTAAATAGTTAGAAATAACATAAAATACGCTATAAGTTAAACTTAATCACAAATCAATAATTTGCTGAATTCGACTGCATAGAACGAGAGATAGCTTTAATTTTATTGATTATTTTTCGTATGCAAGTTCTATCACTCTCTTTGTTTGTAGATTTTCTTATTCTCGCCTAGTTAAGATGGAAAAGCAAAATAAAGATGATTTTATATGTTGTTGGAAAAAAAAGTTCAGCAAGAAAATATTGTTAAAACAATATTTACATGTAATTAAAATTAACATAAAGAAAATTTAAAGATGAATTGTAGCCTAATTCGTAAATTCTACTAATCTTTACAGTTTTGTCGGAAATCAATGCAAAAAAAATTGATCAGAGATTCAAAGAAAACATACAAACATGCTACTTTGAAGCTTTATATGGGTTTATTAATTATAAATCAGAAAAAAATTTGAATGAAAACAACATGAGACTGTAAGCAAGTATTTTTAGTTTATAAAATCAATTGTTTTAAATACTACTAAATTCAACAGATTGCAAAATAAAACACTGAACTGCTTTAAAAGTGAATTTAGTCGTTATCTGAAGCTATTGGGCAATAACACAAATAGCTCAGCCAATATAGAGTAACAAGTTATTATGTATTTAACTACATTTGTTATATTTAAGTCGTTTTGGTTTTAAAAAAAGGTATATGTGTACTTTTAGTCAAATTGTTTTTTGTAATATCTTTTTTAATCATGTTATTTTTCTTTTTTCTATAACAGTTTTTTCTTACAGTTTTGAGTTTACAAGTATACTTTAAAGTATATTATTTTTTTAATAAACGTAAGTTGTAAATACTAGTCGATTAAATTTTTGTTAGTTAAAAAAGTTATTAAGTTCAAGTTTATTAACGTATTTTTATAATAACTTAGACTTTATAAAAATAAACTTTAAAAAAATAAAGTTTTTAAGAGAAAAATGTTAAAGTTTTCAAAACTATTTTTTTATAATGACTGATATTAAGTTTTATGTGTGCAGTTCTAAACAGCAAATTCAATTATTATACAGCTAAAAACTGTTTTTTATTATAAATAGATAAACAAAACTAACCTAACGATCGTATATTTATGACTTTTTTGCATTTATACAATTTTTTACCATAAAATATTAAACGGTCTTTTTAATGTTTGTATGTTTTATAGATTTTCATAATCAACAGAAAACGATTGAATGAGTGAAATACTTACAAACCCATATCTAAGTTTATTTATTAAGTCTTTTAAGAGTAAGACTACAGTATACAACTTTAAAAATTTACAAAACATTCACCACTTAAAAAACGTGTCGCAATATTCTTGTAGAATTTTTATATTTATAATGATGATTTTGTCGTTTAAAAATAGTAATACTGTACTTTGTCTTTGAGAACCGTTTTTTAACTTTAAAATTTTGATAGTAGATATTGTCTTTACATGATCATCTTAGTGTTTGTTATCAATTCTAATTCATTCTAAGGTTTTCGTTGAATTAAAAACAAAATACTTATATAACTCTGAATTTATTGAATACATCTTAATAAAACACGAGTTTAAAAAAAAAAGTTAAACTGATTTTTGTCATTTAAGAGCTAAATAAAGGTTATTAGTCTTGAAAATTAAGAGTTAATTTTTTTTTGCTTAATAATTATATTGTTTTTATATTAAAAGAGGCAAATACGTTATAATATGGTAATTACGTTTTCTTATTAAATTTTTGATAAAAAACTATTTTTATCGTCTTCGAGCAGTAATAGGCCAAAAGTATTTTTTATACTCTGTCTTTATTCCAAATGACTTTTTTAAAGTAATAAAAGCAATAACTACAAAACTTTAGTGAAATTTTACTAGACTTTCTAAATAAACATAAAATATGTTTTTTTTTTACTTTGGATTATTTAAAAAAGTAAAATAACTGTAGATTTAAGAGACTGTCTAGTATTGTTTTACTTAAGTTTTGAAAAGTATAAAGAAATTATTAAAATTTAAAGCAAGTGCTTATTTTATTTTCAAATTTGTTTTTTCGTATAAAATTTCTTTTATGTGTGCTTGTTTATATATATATGGCATCATTACTTTCATAATAAAAATATATCATAGAATAATAATCAATAGAATAATAACTTTAATAATTGAAATTTAATGAACTATTGAAAACAATAGTCATTAGAAAAGTTTCTTCTTCTTCAAAAACTAGTAGTTTAAATAAATTTAGAAGAAACTAAGAAGTATTTAAAAAAAAGTATATCTAAATAGTTTAGTTTGTTATTAGTGTAAATGCTCTATAGTTCTTAAGCTATAAGAATAGTAGAAAATTAAATACTTATTTAATTATTTTATTTTATAAACATTAAATTTATAAAAAAAAAATCACCTGTCCACTAAAAAGTTGATAGTATTTCTGTTTGTTAAATTTTAGTTTGGTTAATTTTCTGTTCAACTCAAAGACGTATGAGCTGAGCACTGTATGTATTTTTCCTATACTTAATATATATATATATATATATATATAAATATAGTATTTAAATTATTTGTAGAAAAAATATGAAAAACAGAAACTTATTTTTTAAAATTAAGTTTAAATGTTTACTGCTCAATTTATTGTTTACAAAAGTTCACATACATGAAGAATATTGTCTTTTTAATTAAGGTTAGCAAGTATAACTTTTTATTTAGACCATAGTTTTAAATTGACTTAAGTTTCTACTTATTTTAGATTTAACGTAGACAGACATATTTGTACCACTTTTCCATTTCTAAATAGTCTTCCATAAAGAAACTAAAATACATGTTTTGGTTTTGTCTAAAATTTTAGGCTTATATTTGATTTGAATGACAAAATATATTAACAGTTTTTTATTTATACCTTCTTAGTTTTTGTTTTATTTTTTTCAAGGCTACTTTAGTTACAATTTTAAATTAAAACAGATGAGAACAATTTGTAACTAATGTAACAATTCGACCTAAATAAAAAAGTGAACAAGGTTATGTTATGAAGTATTAATTGTTTGTTTAATCTATCTCAATGTATAAGTTTTGTTATCAGCATAAAAATACTTGACATTTTTAACTAAATTTACATTCAAAATAATTAAAATGTGCTTTTATTTAACAAAAACCTTGTTGTTAGCGTGCACTGCACACTATAATTAGATTTGTAAAAAAGTAACAATCCTATAAGCAAAACTGCGTACTAATCTTTAGGGGACTCTGTTAAAGTTGTTAACAATTTAAAACTGTTATCTTTAGTTTTCATAACCAAACCTGTAAAAACATGGAACTGTAGTTAGCAATTTCTCATTTATCTAAAATTATTTATGTAAAGAAATTAGACCTTTTCTATCATACGGGCTTCAGTTGATTAAAAGTTTATACCATTAATAAGAGTAACAATGAATGTCTATAACTATTTACTTTTATTTTATCTAGCTTTTGTGTTGTACGAGTTTTTGATATTAAACACTATACCCTTTTTAAATACAATTTTTTTTGCTATAGAAACTTAAACTACTGCCATATTAGATAAAAAATGAACAAGTCTTTTTGAAGAATTTTGTTTAGTTTTGATGTTCTTACCTCTTGGTTTGTAACAAAGCAAGAAAGCTCAAAATGTTATAGACATGAACTATTTACAATATTGTTTTTTTTAAGCTGTCAATACAAACGAGTTTTCAGAATATCTAAATAATCTAAGTGTTAAAAAAGCTATTTGTGCTGTATTTAGAAAACTTACTTTAAATTTTAAAAAATAATAATAATGGAATATAGTTTTTTGTTTTACTACTTAATCTTTGTGTACAAAGCTGTATTACTTTTTATAAATTATGTACATTGATTTTATTTTTTCAAAATTAATTTTTAGCTCGTTAATGAACTTTTTAAGTTTATAATTTTTTATAAGTTCTACACGTAAATTCATTTAGTAAAACATACTTTTTATTAAAGTAAAAATTTTAAAAAATAGTTAATTATGAACTATATAGTTTTTATGAGAAGTATATAAAGTATTAGTTTATCCTTGTTCTTTTTGGCTACCTTTGAATTTTTTTTTTTTTTCACAACTACTATACCTTAAAAAATACTTTTTTCTTTATAAGATAAATCTAAAACTTGTTTACGCTGAACGCTCATGAAGCTGTTTAATATATAATGATTGAGCGTGGTGATAGGAATGATTTTAAAGTATAAGATTTAAATACTTTGTTCAATTCAAGAAAAATATTTAATTTTACACAAAATTATGTTTTAGGTACTTAAATTTCAAACAAAACTTTTAAATGTCAAGTTTATATCGATTCACTAAAATCATTCTGTAATAAAAAAATTAATAAGTAGTTAGAAAAACAACTTTTCGAATTTAATGATTAATCAAGCTAAATTTTTACGAAAAATGTTCCTAGAAAGCTCTTACTTATTTAGGAGCAACAGTACTCTTTAAAATGTACCTTTCTACCGCAAACGAACAAGTTAAGAAGTTAGTACTGGACATGACGTTAAACTGTTCTGGTGTATGACTCGATAAACGAAAGGTTTTTTCGTACAGCAGATCTTTGAACCAAACATTTTGAGACTCTTTTTTTCTCGTTCAATAAACAATAGTAACTGTGAATAATAAAACATTTTTGACATTGTCATGACAATCGAACGACAAAAAAACACGCTCAATTGTTTGGTCCCAGGATCTAGTGCACGAAGAACTTTTCGGTTATCGAGTCCGAGACATCTGGTCAAATGGACAAATGTTCTATAAAATGATACAATAAAATATAAGCTCAACAAATTAAAATATTACGCATATCTTTGTTATATTTACTTTGTTATTTGTAACAATATTTATTTTAGAATTTTTCAGAAAATTATAGCTTTTAAAAGTTTCTAATGACTTAAAACACAAAATAAAAACTTTATTTTACAGAAGTGTGCATTAATTGAATTCAAAAACCATGTTTATAGTTGTTGATAAATAAAAAAGAATAAATACGTAAAGAAAAGTTCAGTTGTTTTTCAATAAAAACAGATAATTAGCTTTAGGTTGTAATTGCTAAGTATTCTAGCTAGTGTATAATTTACTTCAAGATTATTGTTTTTGTTTTTAATCTAACATTTGAAAAAAACAGTAGTTTTTGTAATAAAGAATTACATATGAAAAAGTTGAAATGCTTGTTTCGTTGACGATTTATAAAAACTACACGCTTGTGTACGATAGTACTTTTTTACTATCCCTACGTAAATTAAATTCTTTCTGTATTTAATACTAATCGAAAGTTCAAAATCAAAACTATGATATAAAAATTAAAATGAAATGTTCTTTAAACTTCGTAAAATACAGACAAAATTAAAAAACACTACACTCCAGTCCAGGGTTTCACAAACTGTTTTTATAAGGCTATGGCCACCTCCGAACTTTCCTTAAACACACCAAATACTTTTTTTATTGCTCTTAAACTCTAGAATATCTAATGTAAATTTCAAATTTTATTCTCATGGCTCCCCCTTTCACAGCTTATGACCCACTAAACTTCTAAAATTTCCCATAACAATTACCCTGCTTTAGACTTTAATATAGTTTTAACTAACTAGTTTTTTTTAAGTATGATTACTTAAATAAAATGATAGCTGTAATTAAATACTGCATTTCAAGCAAAGCAAACTCTATGCTTTAGTTATTTAATTAAGATATTTTTAACTACTTAATGGAAAAGTTGTAAAAAACTAATTTTACTGATAAGATAGAAAATAATTTTGTTCAATAACTAGATTTTTTTATTTAAAAACTATTAGTAAACTATTATGCAATCATTAAAAAAAAATTATTCATTTAATTTTATATTTGTTATAGCAGGCAAGTTTGCAAGTTTGATAGACCTTCAAAATGTCAGTAATTATACTTCATCATTAGTTTAACAAACATAACTACTGTATACTAAAAAGCATATCTGAAATACTATTAAGAAAAAAACATTGTGTTTTTAGTCATCAGAAAAAACTAACAAACTATAATAATTTTAAAAAGTTTTTTATTTTGCATACAAAAATTCATAAAACTTTGCTAAGATCTTATTTTATTTTGTAGCTTTTATCAATAAAATTAAAACTGTTTTTACAAACATTACTAAAATTTACTAAATACTGTTTCATTAAAACTAATAAACTTAAAAAATAAGAACTTGTTGTTATTACATATTTCATTTACTTATGCTAATTAACAATTTAATTTCTTTATACATTCAACTAATAATAGTCTGTGCGAGTTAAACAAAAATTTATACATTTAAAATTAATACAACAAGTTTTACAAGTCCACTCATTTTATCTAAAAACTATATTAATATTAGAACAATTTTTTTTTTTAATTTAATTTTAAGTGCAACTGTATAAAACGAAGACCTTTTGTTAGAAAATGTGTTAAAATTATATAACTAAAACGGAACTAAAACGTTTTATATTTTGTGTCATAAAAATAAAATCTTGTAGTATGAGATTTAAATTAAAATGTATAATAAGATTAAAAATAAATCAATAATTATTAAACTCGTTGCTATTTCACTTTAAAACTAAAACCATAAATGTTTATTTCTTATAAAGCTTTTACATAAAAAATTATTGAACAAAATTATATAAAAAAATGTATAAAAATGTTAGTTTTATAACGACTGACTTTCAAACAGATTTTAGTAGAAACATACGCATAACAAAAACAACGAATAATGAAAGTAATAATAAAGTAGCACTAAAATAACATCTTATAAACCTAAGAAACTTTTTTAAATCTACAAGCTGTTTTATTATATATCAATATATTTATAACTGTTAGTCTTATTTTAAAGTTTTTAGTTTAAATAAAAACACTTTTGCGAATATATGAAAAATTAGTCTCAAAAATTATTAAAAATTTAATGCTGCAAGAAAAAAATAAAAACGTAACTTGATTAAAAAATTGTTCAATTTTAGTAATGTTTTAAAAGCTGCTTAAAGTTAATTTCCTGTAAAGATAAAAAAGAATGTAAGTCATATAAAGACTTTTTGTTTATTTTAAAATGTGCATTGGTATTCATTGCATTATGTTAACGTAAAGGAATTGTGTAATGAATTGACAAAACTTTAATCTCTATAGGATGCTATTTTGATGCAAACGTTTAAAAAGGTATAAAATATAAGTATAAAATAAACCGTTTTAGATTTAATGTTTTATTGTTGTTTAATTAAGACTCTTAAAAGTACTTAAAAAAAAAACTAAAACCAAAATAAGTTTTATTAAATTCTTAAAAGAAACAGCATTGTAATACAAAAGAGATTCGTGGGTATTTTAGGCCGTCAGTATTTTATCAAAAGCATCATAAATCTGGTTCTTAAGTAGATAAAAACATTTTAGTTATTAAGGTTTAACATTTATTGCACGTTTTTTTGCAGGACCTTTGTATATAATTATTAGCAGAACAAAATCTTTTGTATAATCGGCAATATTGTGAGGATTCTAGATCCACACACAGATAATAGTTTGAGTCTGTCAAATGTTTACTTTATTAAAAAAAACATTTAAGCTATTCATTTTTAAAGTCAACATAAGCGCAACCAAAATTTATTTTAAAATAAATTGGCTTAAGTATAAACTCTTAATTAGAACAACATAACTTAGGTACTTAAACAAAACTTATTTTGATTTAAGAACGTATTAATTAAGTTTGAATATAGCATCTATTTACTAACTAAGAAATATCTCATGTAATAAATACTATATAATACTATATTGAAACATACTATTTTTTTATTGTTTAACTTTTTAATATTACATAAAAAAACCTTAGTCTTAAGTTTTATATTTTCTTGGTATCCTATTTAACTTTACGTATATATTTTCCATAGAAAACTATCACAAACCTTTAAACTTTTCACAGCAAGTTTTTGCGCAGTTTTGTTGCATGTAAGAATAATTCCTGTATGTAGGTTGGCAGTATCCATTATTTTTCCAATAAGCGCATAAAGAGTTTGAATCTTTTTTCAAGTCACATTTTGATGATGTTGAACAATCTCCCAAGTTGCACTGTTCAATTTCAGAATTAGATCCCAAGCAACCATTCTCTCCTTCAAACCCGTACAGACAATACCTACAAAAAATTGAAAGCTGCAGTTTGTTGTGTAATAAAACTTTAACTACGTTAATAAGGTTCAAATTTTCAGGTAATATTTTAATTTAATGTTCTTCGACAAGACGTTGAGCTGTACCCAAGCGGTGTGCGACTCAATAGCCAAAAGGTTTTTTTTGTACACCAGCTCCTAGGACCAATTATTTTAAGCACTCTTTTTTATCGTTCAATAAACATTGCACTTTTTAAATATTGAAATACTACTATATCAAAACAAATACCTCTTTTATCGATTATAGTTTTTGCTTTTTTATAAGACTTAATTTAAGACGATTTCAATCATATTTTATCTCTGTTAAAATATTTGTAATTTAATTCTTTTGATTATTAAAAATATCTTTTTCGTGTTATAAATAATAAAAACATACTTTAAACACTTGTACTTAATAAACTTCACGGGATTTTTACTCATAACATGGACGTTGTTATCAAATATATATAATTTAAAAAACTAATGAATATTAAAACTAATTAATCATAAAACTATATTTACCTGTTTTTACTTTTATAACCATCGCCACAGGTCACGCTGCACTCCGAGTATTCGGACCAAGCCGACCAGGAAGGACAAGGTTTTGTTGACACGCATTTTTCAAATTTTTCACTTTCTCCTTCGTCGCAGCCGTCATCTCCATTTTCTCCATTTACACAGGTACGAGTGTACAATTGCACTCCTTCATTTTCTCCACAGGTAACACTGCATTGACCGGAAATTGCCCATTCACTCCAAACTGAAGTGCATTAAAATATTAAAAAGGTTTTTTCTTTGGCATTTAGTTGATTTAAAACATTGAAAACTCTTTAATTTAATTTTAAGTTTTAGATAACATGATTACAAAGATATATTCAAAGTTTCATAACGCTAGAATTTTTTTTTTTTTATCAGAATTACTTTATGTTTGCAATATCTTTCCTTTGACAATTTTTAGGAAGATTAGGGGAAATTTAAACTTAGTGTGAGACAGTACTTATATTTATTATTTTTATAATATTAAAATGAGTATTTTTTAAACTGACTCGTAGAAAAGCATTTAAGAATTTTTGATTAGTTTTTAAATATCAATAAAGAAAGCTATAGTCAATTTTCTATGAGAAATAAACAATTCAAATTTTTTCTTCTAACAATAAACTATCTTAAATTGTAGCTAACAATATAGTTTTTAAAAATACATAAATTTTTACTTGTAGGAATAGCTTATAATGTTTAAAGTTTTAAGGCTTGCTAACAATGTTTGCTTTTATACGGTTTAAAAATATTCTTCCTAACTTAAAAATCTCTAAAATTTTAGATTAGATAAATGTTTGTATTTACAAAGTTTCAAGTTTTATTTTGGAAACGAAAAATTTTTAGCTTTTTGAAAAAAGTGTAATTTTAAAACAAATAAAAGAAGTTCAATACACTTTTTGTTTGTTAGTTTATTAGATGTTCATCTCAAATGAAACATTGGTTTTAAAAACGGTACAAGTTCTACAAATCTGTTTTTATATAAAACTATTAAATTTATGAATATATTATTTACCTTATATATTAAACGTAATCGTAAAGTATACTCCAAAATTCAAACTAACATGAGCAACTTTGATCTGCGCAAACTCTTATCTTGATGTCGTTACCAAGGCAACCGTCTTCACCCTGGTTGCCAGCAACACAAATTCTGAATGCTGTTTGCACTCCTCCTCCACATGAAGCAGTACATCCACTCCAATCACTCCAAGAAGACCAAGTAGGACACGGATCTGGTTTAGATAAAAATTAACTCATTGCTACAATTAATTTAATTACTTTTTTTATATACTGAAAATTTTCTTTTTGTGTTTTCTTCTTTTATATGCTATACTATTCAATATTCAAGTAAAAAGTAATCTTAAAACTTATGCTTTTTTGTTTTGAAATATACATATATGCTTCTTTTTCTTTAAGTAGAAAAAACTGCTGCGCTAGGTGAGTTTAAAAGTAAGTATGCAGCACAAACTACTTCTAATATTGTTGTTAAATTAGAACCTAAAACTTTTATAAAGTTTACGTTAAAAAATTAACCTAACATATGTGATGAAATAATTTTATTTCAAAGTTCAGTCTTGCGGTATTTTATTATAGGTGTTTTATACTCTTTTTATAAGCCTACAGTACGCGCTTTAATAAATATAAATTAATCTTGAAAATGTTATTGTACATTTCAATTTGAAAAAAAGTAAAATGAAGATCCACTATAATAGAATAATTTTGATACAAAGAACTTTCTTAGACGCTTTAAGTTTGAAATACCAAACCTTAAAATTAAAATAAGCAGTAGTGTAGGTGTAATAGTATGAATGTTCTTCGAGGGTTTAAGTAAAAAAATCGGAATTTAAGCTAATTTATGATTTTAAACACCACTAGACTTTCTTACAAACATTTATTGCAAACATCTGTTTCATTATTCTCTCCTGGACAAGCCCCATCAACAATTTCATCAGATGTTTTGCAAACTCGGGTTTTTATTCTTTCTCCTTCGCCACAAGTTACGCTACACGCCGAGTATTCGGACCAAGGCGACCAGGAAGGACAAGGTTCTGTTGACACGCACTTTTCAAATTTTTCACTTTCTCCCTCGTCGCAGCCGTCATCTCCCTTCTCTCCATTCACACACGTACGAGTGTACAACTGCACCCCTGCATTTTCTCCACACGTAACACTGCACTGACCAGAAATTACCCATTCACCCCAATCTAAAAATGTATTTAAATTATTTTTCGAGTTTATTAAAGTACATTAAACATTTCAAGCTTTGTTTAAGCATTTGATTAAATAAAAGCATCAAATATATAAATTAATATATATATATTTGATGCTCTTAGTTTTACATAATTAATAATATATAACTCAAATAAAAATAAAATAAACATTTTTGCAGGTGTCATTGAACTCTTGCTTAATTGGTCTACTAGTACCCGCTACGGAAACTATAGTTGAACATTATAATAAAAACAATGTAAAACAACAAAACTTTTTATTACTAAACTTTTTATTATTTAACTTTTGTTTAAAAGTTTTTGAATTAGTTTATTATTTATAGTCATCTCATTCTTTTTATTTTTAATTAAACAGTTAATTAATCTTAATCGCTTAAACTCAACAAAATAGTTTAAAATACATGAATATGGTTTTACTTGTGTTACTGATGTCTGTGTTCTCAAATGTGTAGTCGTAGCTTGGTGTTTCAGTAACATTGTCACCCAAAATCGTGAAAGGTTCGGTATTGGTTTCGGAAAAGAGGTTGTTAGGTTGGGTTGTTGTTTGTGACGTCGTGGTCGCGTTTGTTTTGTTCTTGGATGACGTAAGTAAGTATTAGTTTTTGTAAGTATTTTTTTTAGGACAAAAGTTGAGATAAAACGCTAAATAAATCTTAAATAATTTATTTTTAAATAACTTCAGTAAATCAAACTGTAAATGTGTATGATAAGAAATGTTACGACGACCGAGAAAATACTTGTCGTAACTCTTAAGTATAGGTGTTTTAGTTTTTAAACTTACTTTTAGTATAGATTGTATTAGTTTCAGGCAAACGGGAACGCGTTCGAAGACATTTGGACAGCTACTGCAATCGTTTCTACAACTTGCTATACATGGTCCACTTTTAGGGATAGGTGTTCGATCTTTAAAGATAAAACACAGTTTGTTAGAAAAATAAGGAAACAAATATGTAAGATATTCTCATATATATTCTAAATAATTATTGAAAAAAAGTTTTTGTTGGCTTGAAATTCCATAAATGTTCATTTTATTATTAGATACTTATTGACTAAACATAAAAATTGAAGAAGAAGAAAAGAATTTAAATAGTTATTGTTCTTTTACAAAAAATATAAGTGTGAACACATTCTTTTTTATTGATATTAAGCTTTAATCATTTAACTAAACCCTAAAAGTTTAATAGTCAAAAATGTAATGGTATGTTTTGATTGTAGTTGAAAAATTTTGTAAAAAAAAAACTAACGACTTTACTTTGAATCTTTTTAAAAGGTTCTCTTTAGTTTACGATAAAGTTTTAAAGTTTAATTTGGTACTACTAAAGTATTAGAATAATTTAAAAACTATAATATTATAAGATTAATTGACTATTGTAAGCTAGTGTAAAACAAAAGAACTTGAGTTTAAAAAAAAAAATTTTATATTAGTCAAGTTTATAATTTAGAACTAAATATTTTTAATATAAGATACTTTTGTCTTGTTTATATCTAGTTCTTGTTTTGACAACAAAAATTTACATTGGAATTTTGTGTAGAGTTTACAATTAAAACCTTTCTAAAATGTTCAATGAATATGTTATGATAAGTTATTACAACAAGTTTATGTAAATTATGATGAAACACCTACTAATCAACACGTTCTCAAATACATAACTCAATATTTGAAGTACATAAATACTATCTGTACTTCAAGCTTACATTCACACTTAAATAATTCATTGCTAAACAACTTAAAGTGTAAAAAATAACACTAACCGCATTTGAACAAGCATTTTCTGCATGGCACGCAACCTGGCACAGGAAAACATTCATCAAAACACTCTCCTATTTTTTTCTTCTCAGCTGGTGTCACTACAGTTAAAGTTTTCAGTTAGTTATATTTATAAATAACTATTTAGTTTTGTACTATTCATACTTACTTTAAGATGCATTTTTTTTATTTAAAATGTTTATACATTGTTGTGAAAATAGTGTTCTCATTCTGATCATTTTTTAATGATGTTGATAACAAATTAAAATACATATGATTTAAACTCAACATTTTTCGTCGACGAGATTAGGTCCTGACAAAGATCTTTCAATAGTATCCGATTGGGAAGCTACAATTAAATAGAATAATTAAAAAAAGCAAGTAATTTTGTATTATTATACGTTTAATTAAATTATTCATATATTTGTTTATAGTCATATCGTTACTTTTATTTATAATTAAGTTAGTTACCAATTTAAATCACTTATCCTCAATAAAATAGTGTAAAATACATGAGTACGGTTTTACTTGTGTTAATGATGTCTGTGTTTTCAAATGTGTAGTCGTAGCTTGGTGACTCAGTAACATTGAGGAAACCTTTAAAATCACCCAAAACCGTGAAAGGTTCGGTATTGGTTTCGGAAAAGAGGTTGTTAGATTGGGTTGTTGTTTGTGACGTCGTGGTCGCGTTTGTTTTGTTCTTGGATGACGTGAATAAGTATTAGTTATTATAAGTTATGACAAAAATTTAGATGAAACGCCAAATAACCTTACATAAGTTATTTTTTAATAATTTCATTATATCAAACTGTGACTTTATTAAATATTTTGTATAAATAAAATTCTAAAGTAAATGTAAGATAAGAATAGTACCAAGGACTGCAAAAACACTTTTCATAACTTATCATAACTTTAAAGTATAGGTGTTTTAGTTTTTAAACTTACTTTTAGTATAGATTGTATTAGTTTCAGGCAAACGGGAACGCGTTCGAAGACATTTGGACAGCTACTGCAATTGTTTCTACAATTTGCTATACATGGTCCACTTTTAGGGATAGGTGTTCCTTCTTTAAAGATAAAATACAGTTTGTTAGACACTTAATGTAACAAAACTGTTAAGTATTCTCATAATCTTCTAAGACTTAAGAAAAATAAATGTTTTATAAGTCTGAAATTTCATAAATGTTCATTATATTAATAGATACTTATTTACTAAAAATAATAATTGAAGAATTGGAAAAAAAAAATTATTATTCTTCTACAAAAAGCATAAGTGTGAACAAATAGTTTTTAATTGATATTGAGCTTTAAATCATTTAACTAAACCTTAAAAATTTAATAGTCAAAAATATTCTTATTAGTTTTCCATAAAGTTATAAGAGTTGATTTAGTACTATTAGACTATTAAAATAATTTGAAAACCATAACATTACAAAGATTAATTGACTATTTTAAACAAGTATAATACAAAAGAACTTTTGTTTTTAAAGAAAAATTCGTTTTAAACTAGTTAAGTTTATAGAATACGAATGAAATTTATTTTATTTATGTAAGAGACTTTTGTTTTGTTTATAACTAGCTCTTATTTTTACAACTACAACTCACATCACATTGTTATTAAGAGTTTAAAAATAAAAACCCTACTAATTGTTAAATAGATGTTTTATTATTCATAAATGATTAAGTGTTTACAACAAATTAGTGTAAAAACTTATTAAACATCTACTAATCATGACGTATTCAAACACAAAACTCAATATTTAAAGCATATAAATACGATCTGTTTTTCAAGCTTACATTCACATCAGGGGTGTAGCGTAGGGAGGGACACTGGCGCATGCGTGCCACCCAAAAAAAGAAAAGAAGTAAAAAAAAAGAATGTAATATCATTGTCCTTTATTGTTTAATTTTTTGCTTAATTTACCTTTTTTCAACTGTGTTTATCTAGCATTCGAAAAGTTAAACGAAATTTTGGATACCAATTAGTGACATGTTAGGGAAATTATCCAATATACTTGTTAGGTGCGCATGATATTAATGATATTGATGAAAAACTCCATAAGGAAAAGTTTTTAAACTACATTAACTTCATAAGAATTTAGACTCAAAACGTACGCAATTAATTAATGCACCGCACTAGTATACCTTATGACAGACTTTCCTACAAAAAATTTACAAAAATACGTCACCCTTAAAGGAAAATTAAACAATTTTAATTTTTTTTTTATGCTACAATAAATTTTGAGACTACTGCTTGTTTTATGATCTTTATTTTTGTAAACACACAAGAAAAAGCGTGTCGGCCTATGAGAAATAAACTTTGTTTGTGATTTTTATTTTAAACAAATACAATCAGATGAATTAAAATTTTAAAGTATACTTTTAACAAATTTACAAATCTGTAATAAGTTGAAATAACAGTTATAAAGCTGGTCTATTTTAACTTCTGGGTAACTTAATTTAAATTGTGTGCAATGAGGTGTTGTTATCACTGTTGTATTGTATATTAAAGAGATTGAAAATTTTTTCGTAAATAAAACAGATACTTTCGTTTTATTGAATATAATTATTTTTAAAGATATAAAGTTTACTGTAAGTAGTTATAACAATTTTTATTTACTAAGTTACATTTGTGCGAGTATAAAAATTCTAAAGAAATATGTACTTTTTTTTAATTGTCTAACTTTGTAATACATAAGTAATTTTTAAAACAGTTACTTCGAACTAATTTTACTTAATGAATTTATTTCAATAATAAAACTTATAAAATGAACTTTTTATAGCTAATTACAAAAGTTTTAATTTAGGGGATTTTTTTTGAGAAAAAAATTTTCGCATCCCCTGACCAAAATACCACGCTACGCCACTGATTCACACTTGAACAATTGACTGCTGTATAACTTAAAATGTAAAAATATAACACTAACTGCATTTGTACAAGCATTTTCTGCATGGCACGCAACCTGGCACAGGAAAACATTCATCAAAACATTCTCCTATTTTTTTCTTCTCAGCTGGTGTCACTACAGTTAAAGTTTTCAGTTAGTTATATTTATAAATAACTATTTAGTTTTGTACTATTCATACTTACTTTAAGATGCATTTTTTTTATTTAAAAAGTTTATACATTGTTGTGAAAATAGTGTTCTCATTCTGATTATTATTTAACTATGTTGATTACAAATTAAAATACATATGATTTAAACTCAACATTTTTCGTCGTCGAGATTAGGTCCAAATAAAGATCTTTCAAAATTATCCGATTGGGAAGCTACAACTAAAAAGAATAATTAAATTAGCAAGTAAACTTGTATTATTATACCTTCAGTTGAAAACTTTATATTCGTATATTTGTTTATAGTCATATCGTTATTTTCATTTATAATTAAGTTAGTAACTAATTTTATCACTTATCATCAACAAAATAGTTTAATATACATGAATACGGTTTTACTTGTGTTACTGATGTCTGTGTTTTCGAATGTGTAGTCGTAGCTTTGTGATTCAGTAGCATTGATGAAACCTTCAAAATCACCCAAAACCGTGAAAGGCTCGGTATTGGTTTCGGAAAAGAGGTTGTTAGGTTGGGTTGTTGTTTGTGACGTCGTAGTCGCGTTTGTTTTGTTCTTGGATGACGTAAATAAGTATTAGTTGTTATAAATTATGACAAAAATTTAGATGAAACGCCAAATAACCTTACATAAGTTATTTTTTGATAATTTCAATAAATCAAACTGTGACTTTATTAAATATTTTATATATATAAAATTCTAAAGTAAATGTAAGATAAGAATAGTACCAAGGACCGCGAAAACACTTTTCATAACTTTAAAGTATAAGTGTTTTATTTTTTAAACTTACTTTTAGTATAGATTGTATTAGTTTCAGGCAAACGGGAACGCGTTCGAAGACATTTGGACAGCTACTGCAATTGTTTCTACAATTTGCTATACATGGTCCACTTTTAGGGATAGGTGTTCCTTCTTTAAAGATAAAACACAGTTTGTTAGAATAATAAGGAAACAAAAACGTAAGATATTCTCATATATATTCTAAATATTTATTGAAAAAAAGTTTTTGTTGGCTTGAAATTCCATAAATGTTCATTTTATTATTAGATACTTATTGACTAAACATAAAAATTGAAGAAGTAGAAAAGAATTTAAATAATTATTGTTCTTTTACAAAAATTATAAGTGTGAACATATTCTTTTTTATTGATATTGTGCTTTAATCATTTAACTAAACCCTAAAAATTTAATAGTCAAAAATGTAATGGTATGTTTTGATTGTAGTTGAAAATTTTTGTAAAAAAAAAACTAACGAGTAACGACTTTACTTTGAATCTTTTAAAAGGTTTTCTTTAGTTTACGATAAAGTTTTAAAGTTTAATTTGGTAGTACTAAAGTATTAGAATAATTTAAAAACTATAATATTATATAGATTAATTGACTATTGTAAGCTAGTGTAAAACAAAAGAACTTGAGTTTTAAAAAAAATATTTTATATTAGTCAAGTATATAATTTACAACTAAATATTTTTGGACTTATATACGATACTTTTGTCTTGTTTATATCTAATTCTTTTTTTGACAACTAAAATTCACATTGCAAATTTATGTAGAGTTTACAATTAAAACCTTACTAAAATGTTGAATAAATATTTTATGATAAGTTATTACAACAAGTTTATGTAAATTATGATGAAACACCTACTAATCAACACGCTCTCAAATACATAACTCAATATTTGAAGTACATAAATACGATCTGTACTTCAAGTTTACATTCACACTTAAATATTTCATTGCTAAACAACTTAAAGTGTAAAAAATAACACTAACCGCATTTGAACAAGCATTTTCTGCATGGCACGCAACCTGGCACAGGAAAACATTCATCAAAACACTTTCCTATATTTTTCTTCTCAGCTGGTGTCACTACAGTTAAAGTTTTTAGTTAGTTTTATTTATAAATAACTATTAAGTTTAGTATTATTCATACTTACTTGATTATGAATTGTATGTTAGTTTAAAGGGTTTATACATTGTTGTAAAAATAGTGTTCTCATTCTGATCATTTTTTAATGATCTTGATAACAAATTAAAATACATATGATTTAAACTCAACATTTTTCGTCGACGAGATTAGGTCCTGACAAAGATCTTTCAATAGTATCCAATTGGGAAGCTACAATTAAAAAGAATAATTTAAAAAAAGTGCAAAAAAACTTGTACTATTATACCTTTAATTAAATTGTTCATAGATTTGTTTATAGTCATATCGTTATTTTCATTTATAATTAAGTTAGTTACCAATTTTAATCACTTATCCTCAACAAAATAGTTTAAAATACAAGAATACGGTTTTACTTGTGTTACTGATGTCTGTGTTCTCAAATGTGTAGTCGTAGCTTGGTGATTCAGTAACACCAAAGAAGTCTTCATCTTGGTCTTCATAATAATCAAAACTCGTTAAAGGCTCGATATTGGTTCCGGAAAAGAAGTTGTTATGTTGTTTTGTTGCCTGTTTTTTTTTTATCTAAGATGATAAAGTCAAATTTTAGTTATTGTAAACATGACAAAAATTCAGATAAATCGCCAACTAATCTTGCTAAGTTATTTTAAAACAATTATAATAAATCAAACTGTGACTGTTCTACAATATTTTATAAACAACTTAGAAACTTTTAAACAAATCTGCGATAAGAATTGTTTTCTGCAACCTTGTAAAAGAAAGTTGGCTGTTAGAACGTTAAACTAACTGAAAGACTAAACAAAATTATTTATGTGGATTAAACTTTTCTGTTTTGCACTTACCAACGTGGATTGGACAGAAATTAGAAATCGTAATCACAAACGAAGTTGTATTTATTTGGCTCCTTCGCTATTCTCGTTGAAAATTGGAAAAAACAGCCCTAATGGGAAAAAGGATTTTGATTTACTCTAACATAGGGTAGAGCAACGTACGGCCCACGTGCCAGATCTAGCTCACAGATTAAAAGTAACCGGCCTGTCAGTGCTTACAAAATTTAAGTTGAACACTGCCCTCAAGCATGTAAATCTAATCTGAAAAACCAGATTTTGAATCTTATACTAGATTTTTTAGGCATTTGAAATAGAGAGCAAAAAAAAAGTCTTAGGTACAATTTACGGAAGACTGGAAAACTTGCACTGGATTTAAAAAAAAACCAAATAAAATTACTGTATATTCGAAAATTATTGGGTACTTAAGTAATTCTCATGTATTAAAACCAGTCCGCCAATTACAAAGTTGTCACACTTCTAGCCCGCCGACTGAACACCCCTGTTCTATCAATACCGTCACGCTTATCCTCATTTTTCCCTTTTCTACAAAACTTGTAACATCACCGAAAAGTTTTTGTATATTCTCTAATTAAATTAAAATATCCGATAAATTCTACAGTCGCTTCGTTGCATTAAAATAGTTAAAGCTTTCATTAAAAACCTGAGCATACTGTTTTTATAAAAATTTTAAGTATAAGTTTTTTTTAATTTTGAACTTACTTTTATTAAAAGTTGGTTTTGTTGTACGCATCTGGAAACGCAGCTAAAGGCAAATGGACATCTACTGCAAAGGTTTCTACAAATCAATGTACATTGTAGTATTTCTTCGTTTTCTCCTAAAAAGATTAAAAAAATATTTTCAGTTGAATGAAAAAAATAAAGTATTTAAAATATCCAAAAAATAAAAAATAAAAAGTCGTCTGAAAGTCCATAATGTCCATACTGTTATTATAAACTTATTGATTACGCTTACAATTCGAGATGTAGAAAATATTTTTAATAACTATTGTCTGTTATAAAAAGCTTAAATGTTAACAGACTTTTTTTTGGTGATTTTGTGTTTTAAGTCATTTAACGACCCTAAGAACTTGATAGCCAAAATTATAATTGTGTGTTTGTGGCCAGGGGCGTCGCGTGAGGTAGAATTTTGTAACTGTTTCTTTATCTAAAAAAACAAAAGTAAAATAAAGAGTACAAAAACTATAACGAACCGCAACGGAAGAAGCATTTTCTGCATGGCACGCAACCTGGCACAGGAAAACATTTGTCAAAACACTCTCCTATTTTTTTCTCGTCCGCTGTAGTTGTTCTTGCTGTTGTCACTACGATAAAAATAATTATATAATTTTCCTTATAAGTAACTAAGAAGTTTTGTATTAATAAGACGTGTTTTATTAAGAATTGTATTTTTAGTTTTAAAACGTATACACTATTGCAAAAACAAATATCATATTCTTATCATTTTTAATGATTTTAATAACCAATTTAATTATTATTTAAACTTAAAATTTTTGTCGGCGGCATTTATTTCTGGTAAAAATCCTCCACGAGTAGCCGCTTCGGAAACTACAACTAAATGTGTTAATTAAAAAAAAAACATTTATTATATATGTTACTGTCAATAGTTTTACTTGAAGTTTATTTTAAACTTTACGATTTATACTTTTTCTAAGATTTTCATTCTCATTATTTTTATTCGTTAGTAACAAACTTTAACTTATCAAACTCAAAAAAACATTTAAATTAAAACCGTCGTTTTGTAAAAATGTAACATATAAATTTAAAATGCGTTAAACAGGTATGCATAGAACTTAAAATAATTAATTACAACTTACCTTCAAGAAACAATACTGCCGTGAGAAAAACCGAAAACAAAACCCTCATTTTTATACTTTAACTTTATTAAGTGATAATCACTGTAAAAATATAATTTTGAGTAGATCAAAGAACAGGGAACGGGTCAAATATGCACGAAGAGGAAGAATTTTAGAAGCAAGAGATATTTTTGCACGAAGACACTTTTGCATGGAGGGTCTTTTTTGCACGAAGGGTCACTTTTGCACGATAATAAAAAACTAATAAAATAAAAAGAAAAAAAAGTAAACAAAAACAAGAAAATAAAAAGATAAGCTTATTAAAACAAAAGTTACCAACTGAGGGTAAGAATCAGGGGTAACAGTGATAATAAAAATAAATAACAAAAAATTAAAACAATAAAAAATATGTTTTTAACAAAAATTTAAAAAAACAAATAAAACTAAATTAATAAAAAACCAAAAGCATTTACCGACCGAAGTTAAGGGTTAGGGATAGCAGTGTTAGTAAAATTAAAATAAGAAACAACTAATAAATATTTAAAAAAACTAATAAATAAACAAAATTAGTTAAAGTAAAAAAATTTACTTACTGAGGGTAAGGGTTAGGGGTAACAGTGATAATAAAAAATAAAATAAAAAAATTATTAATAATTTATCTACCGAGGGTAAGGGTTAGGGGTAACAGTGATAGTATAATGAAGAAAAAAACTAATTTAAAAAAAATGAAAATTGATAAAAAAATAAAAATAATAAAGTTAAAAAATTCAACCAGTGCAAAAATGTCTTCGTGCAAAATTGTCTTCGTGCGATTTTATCTCCTCGTGCAAAATTGTCTTCGTGCAAAAGTATCTTCGTGCAATTTTGTGTACTCGTCCAATTTTGTACGCTCGTGCAAGTTTGACAGCTACCAATGTAAAATGGTTATTTATTTATTAACAGTCTTTAAGAGCTTCAAACTTGCAAAACTTACTTTAAACATTTTACAAATAACAAACACACTCATATAATACATAGATTGTTTCTAATCTTTTAACGGTAAAAACATCAATACTATGAAAAATATTAAAATTTTCTACTCATTTATACTCTTTTTCACACGCTTAAGGGCAAATGGTTGGGAAATTTACGCATGGCAATTCATGGTTAAGTGGTTTTAATTTTGAAAAAAATTCATTAAAGTTGTTTGGAAACCATATGGTAAGGCGTCGAGTCTTACCTAAGAGATTGTATATCGTGATGGGGAAATTTTTAGTAGAAAAATAAATTATTTTACCTATTAATTTATCAAATTTTTTATGATTTTTTACTTCTAATTTTAATTTATTAGATTATTTTATTTTTTTCATCAGACCTAAAAAATTAAAACACAACTTGAGACTATAGTATGAATATAATTTTGTTGTTTTTATACGTAAACTATTTGTTCTTACTGCTTAGATGTAGGTAATATTTAACTTACAAAGTTGGTTTTTATAGTTTTGATGTTTTTTTGAGTATTAAATTTTCAACTCTATGTTGTGAAATTGTTGTATGTCATTAAAATAATAGTAATGAAAAAATCTTTTTAACAAAAATTTTGTCTGTGTTAGTCTAAAATTTATAAGTTTCTTATCCATTTCAAAGTTTTCTTATATTTTTTGAAACTACTAGAAATTCTAATTTTAATAACGAACTTTCAAAATTTTTCTTTTATTGTAACTCATGTTCAATGTTTACATAAGCAGCTGTAAAAATGTTTAATTAATAAAATCATTATTTAAAATTAAAACTTATACAAAAGTTTGCATTATACAGTTAGAATTACTTTTTCTTAAAGTTTAGTTCTAAAATATAAATATTGTATCAAGCTTTAATGATTATTTCACTAAGTGACTTAAAAGAAAATTCATGTGATATAGCTAACTGAATAAGTTTGGTTTTAATAACAAAACAAAATACAAATTAATATGAAATTAACAAATCTACAAATTTAGAAATTAAAATTTTTATTTATTTTAAATTTTATTTTAAAATTATTAAAAATTACAAATTTAAAATAATCTAAAGTAGACTTAACAACATTTTTTTATAACCGTAATGTCATCGTACCGTACATTATTTTTGGTGATTTCTTAGGTGGTTTTCGAAATACGTTAGGGAAGTTCCATTCAATCTAAACGCAAGTAATTAATCTCTTCGCAAAGGATTCCCAACTATTTGCCTTTAAGCGATTTGACACGAGTAAAGTTTGATAAACATTTAAACACTTTTTATTATATCACTGAATTCACTGCTTTGCAATTGAAAACTACCTGTTTTAAAAAGATGTAGTTTTTTAGAAAAGTTTATTGTTAAAACTACGACCAATAAACACAGTATCCCTTAAAAGCTTTGAAAAAATTTGAATTTTCAGGTAAATTTTTTTTTTTTTTTCAAAGTCATTTTAAACGTTTTTTTAATTTTTTTTTGCAATAGATTATTAACCTTTTATGTTGTCTACATGTATAAAACAAAAAAAAAATTTATCAAATCATAACGTATTAGTGTAAAACATATTAAAGTTTATTGATGTTAAAATTGATAATTATTTTTTCAGTTTTATTAATTTTGTTCTTAGAAATTAAACATTTTTTTCTGGACTACAAACTAAACTTTATCTGTGGTTTATGATTGGATAACCGAAAGGTGTTTTCGTACAAGTTCTTGGACCAAAACTTTTAGTGCTTTTTTTTCGTTCGAAAACAAAATTGAATAAACGAAGCAGCTTTTTTAATTTTAATATCTGAAAATTCTTAAACTTGTTATTTTATATATTTTATTTAATTTTTTTTCAAATAACAAAAATATTTTAATTTAATCTATACTAATCAGCGATGAATTTAAAAAGTAGGTAATGTTTATAATCTAAAGTTGTACATAATTGTTTAATTTT
>NW_028140472.1:0-25810 GCF_965202585.1 Thalia democratica | reverse complement strand
TGTTGTATAACACAAAATTGTTGTAAAAAATAACAACTGTTTAAATTTTCTAGTCATTAACAAGATTTAAAACATTTTTAAATTTTATACTTGAAATTATAAGGACTTTAACAATTAGAGTTAATACTTATTACAAAAGTAAAAGCATTTTATTTTTACTCGGTAAAATAAGAAGCTTATTTTTCGAAACTTTGAAATACTTTTTTAGATGAAACCTTTGTAGACTTTACATCTGTAAAGCACTACAGTAACAATATCTGAAAGAAAATAAAAATTATATTTATATTTATGAAATTAAGAGGTTGTATAAGAAGCACAACAAAAGGCAAGTTAGAAGTATTAAAAAAGTTACTTTAATTTAAATTGTTTAAAGAATGTTAAATTAAGTAAGCGTTTAAAATGGAACTTTTATAAATCTGAAACATACAAGCCTGTAAGACTTAAAACAATTAGTCAGACTTCAAAAAAAAATACACGGTTGCATATTAAAATCATTACTGCTAAGTATTACAATATTGTTGCCTATTTTTAAGAAAATGTATATATCTGCATAAAAATGTTTATTAAAAAAATAGTTTGATCGTAAAGACTCAACTTATAGAACAAAACCCATTAGAAATGTTTTACGTAGGGTAATAAAATACATATTTATGTTTAACAAATAAAGCAAATTAAACCTTTAAACATGCTTTAATACTTGTTTAAAATATTTTTCTAACCTAAGTCACAATAAACAATTTTGTTAACTATTGCTAAAGCTTTAAAACGAAGTAAAGGTAAATAAGTTAGTTCTATCATTTATAGTATGATTTCACTCTTAATTTGTTATTTGGTAACACTATTATTTGGTAACAAGTACTTGTGTATACTAAGCATTTGTTTTTTAACGATTTATATCCGATAAATAATTAAGTTTCAAACTGATTCAAATAAAATAAAAAAGTTTCAGTTAGATAAAAACTATAAAGGAACCTTAAAAACTCTAAATAACGTATGTTTAACAACAAAAGAACAAAAATCACTACTTTTTGTTTATTTGTTGTACAAAACTTACGAAACTTAAAATTGATGAAATCAAATGATTGTTTACAAACTTTCTCAACTGATTTTCTAGTTAACTAAAACGAAATTGTAAAAATGAAGCTCTATGTAAAATATCATTATCATACATTTTTTTTATAAACAGTGATTCTTGTTGTTTTAATAATTAATTCTATAGTTTTTTTAAATAAACTACATGTCATACTTTAGTTAAGATTAAGTTTAGATTTTTTTTGCGACCTCATTAGTAAAACAAAGTAATTATATTTGAGAATTAAAACAGTAATGTTTTAGAAAATTTAAAAAATTTATCTCGTTAACACATTCAAATTAGGTCTATTGAACTATTATCTTCCTTTAAAAAATGTTTCTAAACCTTATTTTCAAAACAGTAAGCTGTGTTTTAAAAATTGTGTTTCAACTAAATTATACCTAAATTAAAACATATTTTTAAATTACTTTCTTGATATACTTTTTAAAACTTATTCTACTACACGATTTTAAAAACTAAAACTAAAATTTATACTTTTAAAATTTTGAATCTGTGTAAAAAACGTTCAAACACCTTGTAGAGTCTAAAGTATAAGATAGTAAATACTACAACTCCTGTTTTAGTTTGTTAAAAAAAAACCTTTTGATTATTTTATGTTTAAAAACATATATAAGTATAGAAATAATGTTATAGACTGATTTTTATTTAAATTAGTATAAAACGTTAGATAAAAAAATAAAACAGTTGAATAGCTATTTTTGTTTTTTTGAATAAGAAAAGAAAACAGGCTACAGCTTTTATTCATTGTAAAAAAGATAAGCCTTTGTTAAATACAAAAAATTTAATTATAATTAGTTTTTTTTTCATTTTTGTAACGGTTTAAAAGTAGTTAAAGTTTTAAATTATTGCAGTATTTTCTTTTCTGAAAAGATATGATCATCATGGTGAAACTAGTTGCCTAAAATTCTTTATTAAAAAAGTTATACTAAAAGTTATTACTTGAACAAACTTTGTTTTTAAAGTGTTTAAATCTATAAAGATGTTATATAAGTTTGAATACTTAAATTATAATAATTTAATAATAAGAGAGAGGTGAAAGAAACAGGTAAAGAAACAGAAAAAAAAGTGTTTTAATTCTTTATAAATGTAAAAACTTAAAGTTTTTAACTGAAATTCTGTGGTTATATAAAGAAAATAAACGCTTCAAAATTAAAACTGACTTTCTAAAAGTGTAATAAATAAAAACTTTAAGTATAGTTTAAAATAAAACTTTAGAAAATAAACGTCAATTAAAGTATACATACTTTTTGGTCTTGAATTCTACAGTACAAATTTTTTATTTTTAATATTAAATAGTTTTCTTACGTACTTAAGTCTTAAATTAAAGTAAAAAAGTTTTCATAATAAGGTTCAAGTAATATAACCAAGAAAAAACTACAATAAACAAGTTTCAACTAACTTAAAGCACTAAGTTATTTTCATATCAAAAAGTTCTACAGCAGTTAAAAGTCTAAGTTTATTGAAATTTCCAAAAACTAATCAAGTATAAAAATATGCGTATTCTGTGATATTTGTTTTTGAATTACTGCTTTCTTATGTTTCGGCAGACTATCGCGGAAAAACGCAGACATGGTCGAGTGATAAGTATAATTTATTTTTGTAAAATAATAACACTTAAAAAAAGTTACAAACATTTGATACAATAATATTAAGTAAAGTTTAAAGCTGAACTTTCTAATTACTTGCAATTTTTTTATCTACTACATACTCAGCAAAAACTTAAGAAATATAGACATATATTATACTAATTGTTATAGTTGTTACAAATGTTTTGTACTTAGTAATGTTTTTGTTTTGCAATCAATAACTCATTAAGTTTACAGAAAATTTGTATTAGGTATAGTTTAAATGTTTGATGCTTAATACAAATTCTCTGTAAACTTAATGAGTTATTGATTTCAAAAAAAAATTACTAAGTACAAAAAATTTGTAACAACTATAACAATTAGTATAATATATGTCTATATTTCTTAAGTTTTTGCTGAGTATGTAGTAGATAAAAAATTGCAAGTAATTAGAAAGTTCAGCTTTATACTTTCTCAGCACTTTTCTTTTTAATCTGTATTGATTGCTTCCGTTCTGCACAGAAAGTTTTGTAATTCGTTCTTAAAAATATTTTATGTTAACTCTTTAAGAAGGTTTTTATTTAACTTGAATTTTAAAGTTACTTTTTTCCTGTTACAAATTCAAAATTATGCTTTATGAAAAATGTGTTGTTACTCTAGTTGGACTTGTTTATTTATAAAATACATATAAATTTATATTTAATCCTTTTCAGTTAATTAAAAGATGTTTTAAACTTAATCTATGTTATTTACTAATAAACTTGACAACTTTATTTAAGCTTTTTTTTGACTGTTAATACTTAAATATTAACTAGTTTTTTATGTTTATCAACAAAATTGTGCACATCAAATTTTAAAACAAGAAACATTTTCAATTATGACAATTTAACTTTTAACAATTAAACTTTTTTTAGCGTACAACTAGTATTTTATTTTAGTACGTTCAGTCAAAAAAAAAACATTTTAAGTACGTAGACAACGAAACTTTTCAACTTTTGTTAATTACATAGATATCTTCCTTGAAACAACAAAATTTGATTTAGAATTATTTTTGTTTATTTAATAAGCTAAAAGGTTTTTTTTTGTATTCACATAAAATTTTAAACAAGAATACTTATTGTTCTTTTTTTTTCAAGTGCAAAACAGTGCAACTACTTTGTCTGTTTGTTTAAAACTGTTCTTACATTGTTTCTTAAAAAAGTCCAAATATTTTCTTAAGCAATAAACTACGCACTTTTTCACATGATTTAACACGTACAACAAATAAAACACCCCTAAAACTGTCAACTTAAGCTATTTGTTTGCAGAAACCCGGTAAATATTAAGTGAATTATTATTGTTTGAGCACATAATATTGTGCTATATTGTAACTGTATATATGTAACAAAAAGTTCATAAGTATGATTAGACTAAATTTGTGCACTTTTAAAGCTCTAAGTTACACAAATGTTACTTTTTCATTATTAATACAAAATTTACTTCAGCTTAAGTAGATAATTAAACTACTGTAAATTCATGAACAAAAACTGCAAGATTTTGAATTAGAATTTTTTTTAATATTTCAACTTGTGATTAATAGCGTGGGTAAGTTTATATTACTGACTTTTCACAGTTATGGAATTAAAGAATTATGCGCATTTAATCGGGTAAAAAACAATGCAAACTTTATTTAGTTTTGGTTAGGTGAGCTAACTTTTTAAAACCATATAAAAAATAACATCAATTTCAAAATTTTTTTAAACTTTACTAAATGCTATACTTTAAGAAAAAGATTGAATAATGTTAAAAAGTAAATTTAGTAAAATATAAAGTATTTTAGCTCTACTTCTTAGCAAAATTAAACACACTATAGGTTTGAAATTTCGATTGAAATGCCATAACTGTAGCTTTCATCAAAACAATTGCATAGTTTGCAAGGTAGGCTCTTGTACAATATATTTTACTAGATGATATTTTAAGCACAGTTTTAAAAGTAAACTATTGCTCTAAATAACTTTGTATAGAAACTATTCTGCTGCGCTTAGTAAGTTATTGAGCAGCATAAAGTGTTATAAATAGTTATACAGTACATGTTGTCTTACTTTTTAAAGCTGCTTTAAGTAGTATATTAAAATTTTCAATTCATACATATGTACCTTGTACCTAGAATATATTTTACTACAGGGAAGCGGTAAAAAATTAAATGTAAAATAACAAATTTTTCTAAGAACTAATTTTTTAGTCTTCTCCTGAAATTGAAAAAAAACCATCATTACAAAGCAAAGAAGAAATAACTTTGAAAGCATGAAAATTATAAGAAACTAGATTTAATTAACTGTGTAGAAGCACTAGTTTTGTTAGTAGACTTTAATCCGATCTTTTTGGAAATAACTGCAATTTTTTTGAATAAATTTGTAAAACTTAATTTCTGAAAATACACAGCAATTAAAAATCTGTTTTTTTCATAACTAAATTTTACCCAAGGACTAATAAAAAGAAGCTAATTTCTAAAAATAATAAAACATTATAACAATAGTATTAATGTCTGAGCTAATTTGAGTAATAAAAAGCTTAAACTACATTTGTATAAACTATACACGTTCCACATTCCAATAAAATTTTAACTATTTTCATAATCAGTTTTAATTAAAGAATATTATATATAAACTACTTGCTATCTAAGGCGTTGGATTCAAACACACAGAGCTTAGTATAACTTTAAACAAATGGTTGATTTATTTAAGTTAAATGATAGTTAAAATTTAGAAAATTCAAGTTCTGACAATTCAAACTCTTAAAAATACGTTTACAGACTAGATCTCAAAAAGTTATACGTATTTAAAAATATATACGTATGTATAGGTATTAATAATATCTACAAGCCATTTTTTGTTCTTTGAAAATTTTTAAACATTCTTTAGAACCATCAAAAATTAATAAAAATTACTCTATTTTAAAACTTATTTTTGCCATATCTCAAGCAATATTTAAAATTTTGCAAAAAAAAAATGGCTTGTAGACATTGTTAAGACCTACATACTTTTTTTGTTTTGCTTTTTTTTTTCAAATACACATAATTTTTTAAGTTGTGGCACTTTAAAAATTTGTTAATGAATGTAAACTGTCGCAATTTGAACTGTCCGAGTTCAAATAGTTGTGCACTTATTTATTTATACATCTTGCGAGCACAGATGCAATAATATCTGAAATGAAGTTTCCTGATTATTACTACTAAACAAAAGAAAAAGTAAAAATTGACGATAATTGTGCAAATATGCCAGCAAAAAAATAAAAGCAATTAACTTAAATTAAAGTATTTCTACAATTAGTTTGCCTACAATGTGAGTACTTGACTTTCGAATGCAAAATACCCATTTAAATCACTTTCGATTCTGAAAATCACTTTCGATTCACCGAAGCCGTTGCTAAGAAACGTAAACAAGCTACTTGGCCGTGAGTCATTAGTGACGTCACTCAAAAGTGGCGTGTTGTTTTCGAAAACGTAAAGTACCTTCTTGTTTTTGTGAATTTCGAAAACAAGACTCTCTATTTCCAGTAAAAACCGAGTCATCTTTAAAGTTGTTGTTTTCTGTCCGTTCTTTAAATAAAATCTAATCGATAACTTTTTTTTTGTGTAACTCGTTTATAATTTCAAAAATTTAATAAAAAAAAATTCTACTAGAAATAAAAAAAAAAAACATAAAAACACCTTTATTAGAAACTAAAATACTTACGTAAAAATGATATGTTTGTTTTATTAATATATTCAACTTAAAGGTTTTAAAACTCTATTGAATCATAAAAGCGTTTCCAGTTTTGACTTTAAAAATGTTAATAAGTTAAAACTAACATAGTTGTATTTTACAAATTAGTTCTTTTAAAATAGTTGGTTTCCTAACTTTATTTCAGTATCGAGAAAAGAATAAAGTTTTTATTTTAACAATTAAATAGATCTATTTAGCGAATCACAGCTATGTAATTTAAGTTTTAAATAAGTCAGGTCTCTAACCAAAGTGATATTACTTGTTTGCTATTTCCTTACAAACTAGAACAATTTATCACACAGAACAGTAATGTTGAGATAATCTACAATTATGATGCAGATAACGACAACTTTAGTATTTTTCATTTATATAAAGTTTGTATGATTTTATACTTGACAAAAGCTTTAAGTTTAAGTAAAAACAAACAAAAAACATCATATCAGTTTTCAAACTATTATTTACAAATACTATGTTATGTATTGGTTAACGTATTGTGATTTTCTTTTAGTTGTGCATATAAGCTGTTATGTTTTTGTTTTAGAAGTTATTTTATTTTGCAGCAACTGTACATATAATACTATATTAATGTTTTTGAACAATAGCTCGATTTTAAACACTAAAAAATATAAGTCCAATGAAGTTAGTTGTATTTTATATCAGTATAAAGCTATCTAATTACTGTAAAGAGAATTTTATCTTGTTTAACTAACTTTTATTAATGATAAAAAAACATCAGTCTCAAACTTTACCCCTTGCAACGATAAAAATTTAATTAAACAAACTTTTTCAATGTAAAAAAAAGTTTTTAAAAGAATTTTATACAAATAATGTTTTTAAGATTTTTTCTATTTTGTTAACCATAGTTTTTTTAACAAATTATTTTATTTTAAAGTTTTGCTTAAAACTTGTTGTTGGTGTAATCTAACTTATTAATATGTATAAATAGTTAAAAAATGTATTTTAAAATGCTTCAATATATCAACAAGCTAAAAATTTAGTCATTTCTAATAATAGCTATATATTTTCAAAGTTTATTAAAAAAAGTATACCACTTATAAGCACGTCATATATTTTTTTACGTTTTGCAGAATTAGCATATACAAATATTTATTTTAAACTAAAACTCAAAGTAGTTATTTTTTTTTCTAAAAGTATAAAGTTAAAACTGTAAGTTTTGTTTAAATTTTTAATTTATGTTATTTTTTTAAACTTTACAAAATCAAATCATAAATTTATTCATGCTTTTGTTTTCAACTAAGAAGTGCTTTTTTTTTTTTTTTGAGCATAACATTTAAAATTTAGCGGCTCAAAACTTTATCTCGGCACAACTATAAATTAATATTTTAAAATAAAGTTTAGATTATATTTTTTAAAGCTTATGTAAGTATAGTCTTGTCTATTTTAAAAAATTTATCAAGTAAAGTAGCTTTTAATTTTTAAAATCAGAACATAGTAAGTATAAGTAAAACACTTATTTATAATTTTTTAAGCTTTGTTTTACACTTGTTAATATGTACGTCACACTTAGAATAGAGAATTTTGTTCTGCAAAACTTTTGTGACGATTTTTTTTGTTTTATGACGCTTCACTTTAAATCACGACACAAGTTCAAAGTTTTATTTATTAGTTAATACTTTTAAAAATAGATTTAGAAATAGTTAGTATGTTGAGCTTTTATGTTTTACTAAGAATGTTAAATTTTTGTTTATGTGTTGAAGACAATAAAAACTTGATAATTTTTAGTAAAGAAGTCTTATCAAAAAGATTTACCAAAAAACTAAAATGTTAAAAAGCTTTTGTAGTCTTAGTTGAGTATAAATTTGTTAGGGAAATTATAAATATAAGCAGAATAAAATTACCTTAGGATGCATTAGAATCTTTAAAAAAACTATATTAAACTAACTATTTAATTCTGGTTCATTTTAATTTGTTTCTATTTTATTAAACGAACCGCTAAGAAATAGTTTCTTTTTTATTTTACTATAATAATAGTAAAAACCTACAACAGTGAATAATTTCTATAGAACTACATACATAATAAAAGTATTACTTATATGATAAGAAAATAAATTGAACATTTTGTTTAAAAATCATCTTTTTTTAGGGTGAAATTACTTAGTTCTAAATTTAATAAAAGGTACAAAAAAATAATATTTAAATCAAAGGAACTTTATACTTTAAGAAGATAAAAGCTTTTAAATTTTATCAATATGGAGACAGAAAAAATTTACTTACAGTTAGGTACAGTATTCAGTGTTATATTAACGCACAAAAATAAGATATTAGGTTTTTTGTTTTGTTAATATTTTTCTTTTGTAGTTGCTTTGCCAACTGGTTGTAAAAGTTAAAAAAAGCTTTTGGACACTTTGTTTACTTTAAGCAAGTTTACTCCAGTTTTGTTTACATACACAGGTTAGAGATAGTTTTGAAGTCTTAGTAACAAACAACATATGTTTAATGTCTGAAAAAGCATCAAAACAATTCCTATTTTTCTTTCTTGTAATAGTTCAATAAAAAGTTTTAGACCAATTCAATTTTTTGTTAAAATAAAAGTTATTTTAATTTACTTAAGTTTATTGTTAAGCACAAATTTTAGTATTTTAATTACTAATATAAAACTATGTATAAAGCATTGATGTAGTTATATTAAAAGTTTGATTTTCTTATGATTATTTAACTTAAATATATAAAAATATTTTAATTTATATATCATGTCATTTCCTCTTAAATACAAATAGTTTATAAAGGAAACAGAGCTAAGTTTTTATGAATGAAAACAAGTTATGAAAACAAATATAGAAAAAGTTACATTTAAATTTTTTTAATTTGTAAACAATTTCCTTAAGTTAAAAAAAATGTCTTGTGATTAAGTTTAGATTATAAAACTTTTACAAATGCAACAACAATTTTGTTTTTCTCAAAATATTTTAATTCTTTTCAATCACAATCTTGCAGGTTTGTAATTGTTTGTTTTAGAGCAAGCTTATTTCTCTTATCTTTGATGTGAAAATATCAAGTCATCCAAAGGTAAGTGTCTGTGTATGCAGTTTTTATTTGATTATTTACTTACTTTATAAACAACAAGTAGTTTTCAAAAGTTGCATAATGCATGTTTTTATCATATCAATTTTAATTTTTTTTTTGAATATAGTAAGTATGCTCTGTTTAAATCGATATAGCTGATTTGGAAAATAATATGTAATAAACTCTATTAAGTTTTATATTTCTTAAATTTTTACTAGTTTTGTGTATATATTAATAATCTTAAAAACACACAGATTTTGCCCAGATTTATACTTAATATGAAATAGAACATTTTTCTAAAACTTTTGTTTACTTGTACATCAAATTGTAAACCATGAAAATTTTTTTTTTCAATTTGATCATGTTATCAAATGAAAACTAATTTCAATGTTGTTGTTGTACGATAAGTTTAAGAGTTAAGTTGATTTATTCATAAATTAAAAATATTTAATGCTGCATGTGTATCACTTGAATTTTTATTAATAATAATCAGTCATTTCGAAACTCTGAAACTAATTTAAGTTTATAAAATCAAACAACATAGTTTAGCAATTTCATAATTTTGTATTATTATTTTTCTAATTGTTATATATGTTTTTTAAACAAATAATGCTATCTCATTTACACTATATACTATAAAAGTTATTATTACCAGTAAAGCATGATTTCAAAGTTTGAAGTAACGTTCTACTGAAACATTAGATTATATTAACAAAAAATTTAATATTGTGTATATTATATTTGCTTTTATAATCTTGTATGCTAATTATTAAAATTTTGAGAATCTTCATATGGCATAAACAGACAAAATGTTGTTTTGTTTAATTTTGGTTTAAAATGCTTGATACTTTAGAAGCAGAATAGAATAGCATGTTTATGATATATAAACATATGTAAAAAGGTATTTGTTTTATACAAAGTATAATACATATATAGATAGTTATAAGTTGTGAGTAATGTTCAAAAAAAAATGTTAATATTTGTTTAACTAATTTTTAATGGTTGTATGAAACAACGTGTTATCTAAACTATAATTCTAAAACAAAAAGTTTGTTTGTAAATGCTTGAAAGTAATATCTGCAAAAAAATCAATAGTTTACAGCAGTGGTATTCAACCTTTTCAAAATCTGTGTACACCAAACTACTGAAATCTAAATTCTGTACACACTAGACTACAAAAAGTATAAATAATTATTAAAAAAATCTATAATATCCATGTTTTAAGTGTCTTAGTATACAAAAAGTGTGTTAAGAACTAGCTAACTTAAATTATAGTTTGCTTTTTATAATAGATAAAGACAAAATAAACGTCAATTGTAAAATATTTTTCACTTTTCAAAATTTTCTGTGCACATTAGAATAATTTATATGTACACTAGTGTGCACAGTTTCACACCATGAATATCACTGGTTTACAGCATACTAAACTAAACTTACTAAGATATTTTAGTTTGAAAAGTTTCTTAAAGTCAAATTTTAAAGTTAATAAATTATTTCAAATATTAGTTGTACTCATATTTTTACTAAGTATATAAGGGTGTGCTATAATAATAATACACCATCATTAATTATGCTTCAAGGTATATAGTTTATTGCTTATTAACTATTAAAGTATAATAATTAGCTAAACTATATATATGTATATATAAAATATTAATAATGACTTCTTATTTTCTAGTATTAACATTAATTTAAAATAAAAATTTAAGTAGAAATATTAACATAGTTTAACAAGCTCCAATAAGTATATTTTCTGTAAATTAATTTTAAAATTTTCATTTCTTAAATAGTTAAAAATACAGCAACCAATCTCATATATACAGTTTTACAACATAATTGTGTTGTAAAACAAATTATGCTATCAATACTTCTACAATGAAGTTTATGCACAATTTTTAAACTTTATTGCATGTTTTTTACAATCAAGTACAGTAAAATAAGTTTACATCATAAAATTTTATTAACCATTTACATTACAACAGCTATTAAAGTTTACTAATTTAACATTTCTTAAGTACAAACTTCATTAACAAGTATGCCGTTGGCACTGATTAGAAAATCTCATACAAATTGTCAAAGAAAATAAAGCAAAATATGCAATTCTGGCTGTGCCATTACATGTTTACATCAACGTTTTAGCATATGTCAGCTTTATACTTTTATTGCCTTGAATGCAAAATTAAAAGTTCTGCAAAGGCACCTGCCTTGAGTAGTTTGTGCGGTGTGCAAAACTTAATAGCTTGCTGTTGGCAATTAATTCAAACCAAGGCTTTTGCTTTTTAGGCAGGCAAATTTTTGCTCACCTCATTTTGCTGTGTGAACTCCAATGCACTTGTTTATTGCTTTGTGCAGGTGTGTAATGGGTTATAAATTATAATTAAGATTGTATGTGTGTTTTTCAAACCTGCTGTGGTTAACAAAATTAATTTCAATTGCATAAAGTTGTCATAAAAACAACTTTATGTAGTCTTTATTATTTATACTATGATATTGTTTACTTTATAAAGCAATTAAATGTGAATTTCAAAACCATGAGTTTAACTGTTTTTATCATGGTTAGTACTTTTAATCAGTTCTTTTGTTTATAGTCATGATGTTTGCATATTACACAAACATTTTTATGTCTAGAAAAAATAACTTATAAAGTTATAGAATTTTTTTATAGTTGAGCAAAATTTATTTTTTTTATATATTTAAAATTAAATGTTTCTACATAATAAACAACTCAGTATAAAGAAATTTATTTGGAAACAGTGCTTATAGAGTTAAAATTAAGATTTTTATTTAAAATTTTGTAGATAATTGCATTTTATCATCCCAATCAAAGGTTTAAAAAAGGTGATGTAAATAACACTGCAATATTTAAGCAATAATAAAGAAATTTGGATTAAAGATAATTTATCAACTAATAAATTTAAAGTAAACTGTTAAAACTAATGATTAGTTACTAATTTAGTATTAAAATGTATTTTGCGTTCAAAGAAAATTAAACTCTGTAAATGTTAGTAGTAAACATTGAATAAGCATTTTTAAAACTAATATTTTAATTTTGTCTCAAGTATTTGTCAGCCAAAAATGTACTGGGTGTGGGGTTCGAACCCACGCGGACAATCGTCCATTGGAACTTAAGTCCAACGCCTTAACCACTCGGCCAACCCAGTGCTGTTTGAAGCAAAAATAAGCAGTATATATACCTAAAAGGAGCCAAAACTTTCTAGAAATAATTTTACATTAACATACTTCAGCAATAAAATTATTTGCTTATTTACATTCATTTTGAAAATTTGCTTAAACTTCTTACATTTAACAATTAGTAACCCACTTGAAGTAAAATTTATACAAACTTGTATACAATTATTAAACTTAACTAAGTAAAGTTTTATTTTTAAGAGTTAGTCTTATATAGTTACTTGTCTTAACTAAAAAAGATTGCTCAATTTACTGAAATGTAAAGAGCTTATTTAAATAGAGATGTGCAAATTTAATATTTTATTTACAACCAGGTTTCGGTAATGGTTAGTCTTTAAACTTAAAATTAAATAATTTAAAAAAAATCTGTTTTGAAATGGTGTTTTAACTTATAATATTATTAATAAGCTATTTAGTATACTTAGTATTATGTGCAGATGATTTAATTTTCATTTATGTTAGACTTAATTTTTTGGAAGTATTTATCAAAAGAAACATTAAAATAGTTTTTTTAGTGCTAGTTTTTTATCAAAAGTTAAAAAAATAAATAAGTTATTTGTTTTCAGAGTATACTAAATTTTAAAACACTTAGTTTAAAGAAGCAAGATGTAAATAAAAGAATTAAACTTAAAATTTTATTGAAAAAATATTCAGTAAAAATATTTTTTTTAAAAGTTGATTTATATATTTTAATTGTATTATTTTTTCGAAACTGGTTATTACAAAATATATTTTAAAATACCAAGTAGCTTATTTATTTAAAAATAAATATTATCTTTTGTTTATTTGTGTTATTGCCTGATTAAAACAAAAATTGCTGTTCAAGTTAAAAATTACTAAAATTTTGAGTTTAAAAATATTTTTTGTAAAGTTAATAGTGTATTAACTATAATATCAGTAATTTTAAAAGTCAAGTAGTATGCAAATAAAGTCATTTAGAGTACTTACATTAAAATATTTATTTAAATGTGATTTGTTATACTTTTGTTTTTTAATAAGCATTCTTTACAAGCGTACAAATTCAAAACACACAGAAATTTAAGTAAAAAATACTTGAAAAAATCAATAAGCATTCTCAAGTAATACAAGTCAAGCATACAGTGTATTGCTCTTTTTTCAGTGTATTGCTCACCGTTTAGCAGCACCTTTCTTCGCCTCTCTCCTTTTTTGCAACCAGTCTTATAAGCACTGCATTTTGCGCAAAAAGGCACATTAAAAGCTGCTAGTAAAAAAAAAAAAAGTTGCCAGCTCAAAAGGAGATTTGCAGTTTTTCACGCGCACAAAATTTTAAACCAAAGTTTGTTTAGACTCAACTGCACCAAGTCCAGCACAAGAAATGCCTCCCCAGATTCCAGAGCAGAAAGCGCAAGTTGTCACGCCAAGTTCGAGCGTCGAGTGCTGCAATGACGGTGAAGCCAACAACAATTTCGTGCCGCAAGCAGGAAGCCCTGTGCAAGCTGCTGCTTCCAGCAAAGTTGCGCAGGGCAAGATCGACGAGCTCAAGAACAGGAGGAGCAGAAATTTGATCAAGAAGTGCCTGTGGCAGCTTTCCAGTAACTTAAACGTTCTCGTCGTCGGGGCTAAAGAATCTGGTGAGCTTGTGTTGTAATAATGCATACCCATTCACTTGTTTAAAATTTTATTCTGAAATTAGAACTGTTTGTCTTGTTACTGTGTTACTTTTTTTTGATGAAAAAACAGTGTTTAAAACTTTAATAGTTTTCAAAGTTTAGTTTTATAATAAAAATGTGTTTATTAAAAGGCTTAAGAAATTCAACTAGTAGTTTCAAACTTAAAGTCTGTGCAAAAAGCATAAACGTTGTTGTTATAAGCTTACACATAGTTTGTACTAAAAGAACAGTTCATTACTTGTTTTTACTCAAGAAACAGTAGTATTACACATTCTCTTTTGAAACAGCTTTGTGAATTTCTAATAAAAACTATTTATATTATGAAAATTAACAGTTTTACTTTTAAGTTTTGTAATTTTTTTTATCTTTTTTTAAACATTTTGAAAGTAATTAAAAGTATCGATACGACATATTTTTATGATATTCTTTAATAACTTCTTTAAAACTCAATCCATAAGTAAAAAGCAGACTGTTATAGTGTTGTTAGGTTTTATTTAGCGATTAAAAATAACAAAAGTGATGTTTGCCCACAGGAAAGTCGTCATTCATCAACTCGATGTCCATGTCCCTGCAGCAAACTTGGACGCAATGCGCCAAACTGTCCCCCGGTCGCAGCTACCTCGTGGACCAGTGCGTCCTCCACAAGAACAGCTCCAAAAAGCAACCCGGTCCGACCCGCAACGGCAAAGTAATTTTCTACGACACCCGCGGCCTGGAGGACATCCACGAACAGGACCAGGCCGCCCTGATGCTGAGGTACATCCTCGAGGGCCGGATAAATCACAAGTGCGTCCCGTGCGTCCTTCTGATGAACCATGACGTCATAAAGAAGAGGTACCACAACGTCTGCGACCACACGAGGAAAATAGACGTTGTGCTGTTCGTTTCAGACGTGACGAAGCCGGCCAACAATAAGCTGATGGACCTAATGTGCAAAGCAATGTACAACTCCAAAGTCAAAAGCGTTAAACGTGAGTTTTTTTGTTAATAATATGGATGTAATGACTAAAAGCAGTTTATTTATATAAGGAGTGGCTAAGTTTATAAATTGAATTGTTTAAAGATATGTTTCAAATTGATGAAAATAATTAAGATGTAAATGATAGGTAACTGTGCTAATGAGTTTAAAAGTATCACATTACAAGTTTTAAAATGTATTTTAAGAAATAAAGAGTCAAAGTTTGTCTAATTGGCTCAAGTATGACTTATAGTGTTCAAAGTTTATTAGTAATTACCTTTTCTTGAACAATTTTTTGTTAATTTTAAATGAATAAAGTCAAGTTTTAGAGCAGCTATAAAGGTTATAAATATTTAATAATAGTATGCTTTTTATCCATTATAATTACAAAAATGTCTCATAAGTGTTAACAATTGATATCTATTTATACTGTTGATGTGAATACTTTCTTATACTTCTGCTTACATACTTAGCTTCACAAAATTGTTAATTTCAATTAGCATTTCTTTAAAAAAAAATGTAGCTGTTCAAAATTAAAAGAATCAAAAAAACACAAAAACTTTGCTTGTTTTATTCCAATCTCCAAAAAAGCTGGCAGAGAAAACCGCGCCTTTTTACTACGAGCCTACCGAGAAGCGCAATTTCTCATTAACGCCACCGACTGACAATAACAAGCTCCAGTTCCGCGAACGACTCTCAAAAAACAATCACGAAACCGCCTTTTTGTTTACTTGATCCGCTCTTTAGTGGTAAAAGAGCTTTGTGGAAAATTAGCGCTCCGCACGGTTCTCAGAATGAAGCTTTTTGTTTACCTGACGGCAGTTTGTACTAAAAATAAAAAGTTAAAATGTAGAAAGTTTATAAAATTTATATATATTTTTTTTGAATTTTCTGTCGAGCATTAAAGTTGTTCATTCTTTCAATGTTTGGGATTTTTTGTTGGTCAAGCAGCTTTGTTTATCAACAACTAGTTAGCAGTAACCTTCGAAGCCAAGTCCAAAAAGTAATAAATAAATTTATTTGTTTGCCCAAAAACGACGTTCACTATTTGCTCAGTGACAATGTTGTTTAAATTTCACATGCAAGTAAACTGTTGAGAAATCGCCGTTCAATTACAAGCATCATCTGCTGGTGATGACGTCACAAAAACCGCAGTATAAACCAATAAACATTGATTGCAAACAAACTAGCACTAATAGAAAGGTGTTTATTTGTTGTTTTTTAGTTTCGCTTTTAAAATGAAACACTGAACAAGTAAGAACTCCCAAAAAAGTGTTGTTCAGTAAAAAGCGTTTTTGACAAAAGTTTGTTTTCATTGAAATTGGTATAAAAAATTGGTTATAAGAATTAAAACGTTTTTTAAATGAAACCAAATATATTATGTCCTCGCTGTAAACATAAATAAAAAACGACTATTTTTACTATCTAAACTAGAGTATAAAAAATTAAAAACTAGTATATTTTAATATCATTATCACAGCTAAAACTTGGTTGATTTTATATTTTTAAAATAAGAATCAAAAATATTTATAGTCATCCAAGTTTTTTTTTGCCATTTATCATGTTTTTGACAAAAGATTTACAAAATTTTTTTTTTTTTCCAAATGCAAATTGAAAACTTGAAGAATTACAATGATTAATAGACGAAAGTGAGTATGTACTTACAATACAAAATTGAAAATAAAAGTTGTTTTTACAGTTTGTTTTCTATATAAATTAAAAAGTCATGAGGCTGGTTAACCAAATTTTATTGAATTTAATTAACATTGAACAACATGATTTATTGCATATCTTAAATTCAGATCATGTCTTAGTACTAGATCATTATACTGAAAGTTAAACATCAAATCGGCGTCTGAAGTTTTAGGGTTAAATAAAAAGCATACTGACGTTGATTTCACATGGCGTTAAAACTAAAAACATTGACGTAATAAAAGTAAAACATATTTTACTTAATTAAACAAAGACACTTCTTATATTCTTAACAGGCAATGGGAAAAATTTTTCACGTGACTTAATTTAATTTATTGCTTTTTAACCTCTGAAAACTCAAAAGTCACGCTTCTTGCGGCCTGACCGAAATCCTACCACAATATTCAGCCCGTACAAGGAACTGGGCACCGCGCGAATTCTGTAAATTTTCCCGTAATTATCTTGTTTACCTGCAACAAAAAGTGACCGCTGCAAAGCGCTCGTTTTTCTGTGCACGTCTCATTGGGAGATGTTTGAAGCGTTGCTCGGAGGTCGAGGTTAAACCGATCGGATCTTGCTTTCTATTGGTTGTTTTCGCAAATCTGGCTTTCTATTGGTTCTTCCCGCGAGGCTCGGTCACACCTGTGGTCACTCTGTCGCGTGAGTGAAAATTGCTTTTCTCGGCGATTGCCCGATAAGAAGTCTTCGCATTTTTGCAAACGCCTGTAGCGTTTCTTTCTTAGCAATATCAAAGCCTTTTAGAGCATGAGTTATTTTGTGTGTAAATTTTTGTTTTTGCAGTACTGTAAATTTAAACTAACTACTACGAAAGTATTTAAACTTTTTTAAATTAATCTGACTCTAAACGATAAAAACAATGCAAAAGAGCATTAAATTGCCTATTTAATTTAAATATTTCAATATAATTATTTTTTCACGTTACTCAATTCAATCATCTTCACAGACTAGGGTAATTGTAATTACTTTACTCCACTTTTTTACAGCTTTTTTACAGTAAACAAAAAAAATTAATGTAAAAAGTGTATTTTTTTAAACTCTTAATTTATGGTGATTTTGTTTTTACAGACGTACCAATCTTGTCGGTGGTGACGAAAGGAGACAGCTTGGAAGAAGCGACCATTTCCAACCTCGACCTGCGACAGTACGACCTCAGCCTCAAAAGGCAGCAACACTTCAAGCGCGTGTCGAGCAAAAGCAGGTCCGGCACTCATCAGAAAGTCTTCGTTTTGGGGAACTACCGGTGCGAGATGGACCACGTGCTCGACCGGCCCGCCTTCGAGATCCGGCCGTGCGCGACGCGCGACTCCGACTTCCTGCGGGTTTGGCGGGAAATTTTGGAATTGGCGGGAAGCTTGGAGGCGCCGCGAGAGTTCAAGGAGACGAGTAATGAGAGGAGGCGAGCAGTGTCGGAGTCGGTGAAGGGAAATACCCTTAACCAGCACAACTCCTGCATTCCCAGCTTCCGGTTGAGAATCAACTCCTACTCTTAAAATCGGCATATTCTTTGGGAAATTTTTACTTGATATTGATTTAAAGGTTTTTCACTGGTTTTAAGTTTAGTTGTGTTAGTAAATGTTATACTGTAGTAATGTTTGTAAGTAAATTCAATTTATTTTTTAACGCCTTTGGTATTGTAGTTTCAAAGCAGCCTCTGAAATTTCTAAATGTTTTTTTTTGATTAGTTAGCTGGTGTTTTTACTCGATGTCTTAACCTTTTCTTAAAAATTTAGTATTTAGTTTTTGATGTTTTTGCCTTTTTATTTTAACAGTTCATAAGCAGTTTTATTTTCATTATTTTTTCTTCTTAAATTCGTTATTTTTTTCTAATTAAATGTTTCTTTTACTGTTTATTAGTTAATCTTTCTCGCAATTATAATTAAAATCTGTTGCTTAATATAAGGCTTTAATCAAGTAGTAAAAAGAGTAGACTTTTTATTTTGTGGTTTAATCTTTTTGTCTTTAATTTCAATGACCATCTTTACTACTGTTGCTATTTTAGTATTTTATTTAATCAACTATTTTTAAGTTTCATTCTTATTAGTTCATGTTTTTATCAATTTTTTAGTTACTCATGATTTAATTTTTTTCTTGTTTTAATGTTTCTTTTTATTTTATTTCAAGTTTTTAATTTAAAGTTAAAAAGCTCATTTTATAGTTTATCGTTCTAAGATTTTCTTTTGGAGTTTAATTTAGCTTTTTGTTTGATTTTACAAAACAATTCTTCTTTAAATTTTTTGACGCTATCTCTGGATCAACTAAAGCCAAAAAAATAAAAAGTAGCTTTTTCTTTAGTTTGTTTGTTTTTTTCCAATCATAATAAAACTTAAAAAAACGTTTAGTTTTTTTGTGTAAATAAAGCGAGAATAGCTTTGCTGTCGTTGAAATTCGACGAATGAACCCACCACTCACACAATGCAAACGACTATTTAATATTTCAGTGTATTGTAGGTGGAAGTTGCATAACTTGTTTTTCCTACTAACTTTTGCGCTGAATGCATAATTCATCACAAAAAGCAAAAGTCGTTCGCGAGTTCGCGCAATTAAATTCAGATCAGAGGAGTTAAAATATCGGCTTTCCGACCTAAGATTGCGTAATTGCTGAAAGGCCATGTACTCACGAGTTTGCCGAGGATTAGCGCTCAAGCTTGTTTGCAAGCTAATGTTTCAAATGTCCAGTGAGCTTGAAAAACGAGTTTACAGTTAGCAGAACGAAAATAATGTGACCTTGAAATGTTTGCAGTTGTTATAGACTTTTTAAACGAAACCATTTGAAACATTGGGGAATTAAAATTATTTTCAAAGATTAAATTTTAAGGGGTGCACAGCCATTCAAATACTGATAGTCCAAATTTTAATAATTTCTAGTTATTATTAAATATTTTTTTGAATCAAAACTACAAAAGCAAATTATATCTACAAAAAATAAATTATTTTGTGTTTTATGGCTGACAAAGTTTTGAAACGTACTAATATATAGTCATTATTGATAAAACTCATTTTTGATAAAAAAATCAGGTTTTTAAAATACCTGTATAATTTTATTCTTTAGTACTACATGAGATTTTTGTTCAAATGCTTACACTTTTTTATATGGAATCTTTTTAAACAAATTTAATTTTCATTAGACCAATTTTAAATACAAATACTAAGGCTATAAGGTTTAACATTTTTTTTTTGAAATCTTGTAATGTTATTTAATCAATGATTTTGTAAACTTAGTATAACAATTATGATGAACCAACGCAAGTAGATTTAATTTTAAGCTCCTATAACACTGCTCTTTTGCAAAATTAGATTTACAACCACCCTAGGGCATCTAGGGACTAAGTTTGCATAAAAATATTATTTATTAAATCTTGAGTCTTAACTTAATTAGTTACACGTGTTTATAGAGCCTAGGACACAAAAGAAAAACTTTACACGGCTGGTACTAACTTACACAATTAAATTCACTAATAACTTAAGCGCTTTAGGTGCCTGGGGACTTCAAGTTTTAATTGTTAAAGTCTCAAAAAGGCTTAAGCGAATTTGGCAGAAACCGATCACATGTTAAACTGTTAAAAAACGTCAATCACCGCTTGCATTTAAAACTATTAAAACCAGGTATTAATTCAAATCAGCTGTCTCGCTTTAATTGGCAGTTACAGGCCTTGCAGCAAAATCAAAACAAAAAAAACTTATTACTTAAGTCTTGTTTTTCCTTTTTGTTTTTAACTTTTTGCTGTCGCGTGACTTCGTTCAACCCACGCAATTAAAGTTGTTTTTCAAGAGAAAAATATAAAGTTTTCAACACGTACTCATTATTTGTTTGCAGACTTGAATTAATTAAAAATAGAAGTTTGATTTATGAAAATTTAAACCGGTATAGGTTGCTTAGAAAAGAAAAACCGAAGTAAATTTGAATACAGTTACTTTTAGAAAAGCAAGTCACGAAGTTTGGCTTAAATAAGTTGATAAGATTGACTTTTTATTATTTTGTGCTGAAGTTTAGTATTATACTAGGCTTTACTATGGTATTAAAAGTTTAAAATCGATTTTAGAGAAAAAAAAAACTTTAGTATAGTTTAACTAATATACTCAGAATAAAAACTGTATAAGCCTATTATTGGTTTGCTTTTTCAAAAACTGTAACTTAAGTGAATGATTTACGGTTTTACCCCATCCTTAAAACTGTTTCTTAACCTGTTGGTTGCAGAATTTAATTCCGTGGAAAAAAATAAAGTTATTATCGAGTTTCGACAGCTTTGCTTTATAAATAATATATGAAAAAAATGCTAACATTTTTTTTTATTATTCAAAAATTACACTGCTACTGCCAATGTTACCATGCAGTTTTACAAAATGAAAATTATACAAAGCAAAATAGAATTCTTTAAGCAAAATAAAATAAAAAGCCCAAAAACGTGCCCAAGTAATTAAAGAGCTGTGAAGTTAGAGAGCGTTAATAAAACTAAACATCCGTAAGAATGTATTTTTCAAACAGAAAATTCCTTTACAGCCAATAAACAAATAACAAACTTGTTTGACTTTCCAGCAAATCCAACACACACTAATTCTGTGGTTTTGGGTGCGCGCGATTACAAAGCTGTCCGAATGTTGAGTGTTCACAAAAACAAGATCAATTTCAGGCAAAAATGTTTCTTTTCAACACAATATGTTTATTGGCATTTTATTAATTTTTATTTTGAAAACGAGCACAGTAGTTGTTTGCTGATATTTTAATTGTAGTACAAAATCGTGTGAGAACAAAAAGTTCCTTTAATTTCGAGCTACTGTTGCAATCGCACTGAAACATTTTTTTTCAAAACTGCGCATTGATTTAACATTTTTGCGGGCTTTTCTGCGGATGTTGCAACATTCTCGTGAAAGCTTTTGTAAACACTGCTTTCTTGTAAGTGTTTGAGCTTGAAAAAACAAACGCTTTTGTCTAATAGAATCAAAATTTAAAGAAAAAAATCGATGTTGTTTTGCACAAATGTTCTTTTGGATTACGTACTTGGTTATGTTTGGTTAAACTTTAAAAAAATTGTTTATATTTACTTGTAGAGAATTACTTGTTTTCATTGATAACTTAAAACGGTTGCAAAGTTTTATTCTACTTAAAGTTACTTAAGTTTTTGTTTTTAATACATCAAACAGTTAAAAAACCTTTTAAATTTTTAAACTATATGTTTAAGTTAGTTTTTTATTCCTTTGGTTTTCATAGATTTTTCAAACATAGCTTATATGGTCCAAACAAAATTATACACACTGTTTTATCATTGCTTTTAACTTAGATAAGTTAGTATTTGTATTTTTTATCACATTAAATGAATAACTTACATAAACAAGCAACTAGAAATAGATAACAAATAGTTTTATATGTGAGCATAGAAATTTAGAACAATCAAGCTTTAATTTTTTAAACCGATCGTTTTCATTTTTAAAATTAAATTCATGTTATTTAAGTAGATTAATATTAAATTTATAAGTAAATTAACTTTTACGTCGAAAAACATAAGTTTCAGAACTAAATTTTGTCTAATTAAATTTAATCTTTTTAAAAACAATTACAAGTATTTCTTGTTTTCTAATTTGTTAAAACTTTTTAAACATACTTTAACAAATAGTTACGTATATTTTAGATAAACAATTTTACCAATTTTTAAGCAAGTAAAAAAGTATATCCGATTTTGGTCATGAAAGTTTTTCTTTTAAACATTTTTGAAATAATCAAACTAATTTGATTAATTTATAATCTTATTTACTAAACCTAATAGGCTAAGTATTACATACTAAACATTCACTTAATTTACTTACACACTTTATAGTACCTAACTTAAGTACTTTATTAATTGTCTTAAACGATAAGAGTACGTTCTAACATGATTTTTTAAATTAAGTCTGAATATTTCGAGCTAACACTTTAGTTTGTTTTTAATTTTTCAAGAGGAGAACAGATTTTGTGGTTTAATTGTAACTTAACTTGACACATTGAAATTTGATATAAAGCTTAACCAAAAAAAAACGAATTTTCACAATGTAAGTTCAAACGTCTGGTTATAAAATATTGTTTTATAGCTAAAAAAAAACTATGCTTTGTCTTGTTAGCTGAAAACTGATGAGTTTATGTTTTAAAGCTTGAAAACAAATTTCATTGTGAGACACACTTGACCCTTTAAAGTGGTGTCAGTTCAAACTTGTTTAAAACATTGAAATTTTATTAGAATTGGTCAAATCACCCTTGTTTTGCTAATTTGAATATTGCGATTTGTTATGAACTTTTAAACTCTGTTTCGTGTGACGGTTAACAGGCTGCTTGAACTGATTTTAGCAAACAGTTCTCAAATTAAAAGTATTTGATGGTTCTTAAATAAAAACAAAAACTTCTGATTGTTTTTGACTAACAATGTCTTAGTATGGACAAAAAAAGTTTGATAAACTTATTCGACAATATTTTAAACCTTAAGTTTACAATAGTAATTTAATAGCTTATTTAATTAAATAAAATAACTAAGCGTAATACAATTTCTATTTTTGTTCAATTTTTCTAATATGTAAACTAAAGGTTAGGGCAGTGCAAATATATTGTATAACATCCTGTTTCAAAAAACAATTTATACAATGCATGTAAATTACGTGACTTATGTAGTTTTTGGAAAACATTTATTTCTACACAATAATTGCTACTAATTTATCTAGCAATTTTAGTACAAATTATCTTACATGTTAAATTTTCAGGTGATCTTCCTTGTGGTTTCGTAATTCCTTAAACTTAAATAACAACAACATCTGCAGTTTTTTTAAATTTATTTAAAATTTCCAGAAGATTAAAGTTTTACTAATCTAAGTGAGAATGATTTCTTAGCCCATAACAATTCGAATAATTCAACAACAAATTTTAAGGAGGTACCAATTTTTATAATATCATTGGAAGCAGCTCACTCTACGTTGACGGACGAGAGAGATTATCCAAAAATTAAGTTTCTCAGCAAAACAAAATGTTTCCCAACAACGAAAATAGAAAGCTCGGTTTTAACAGCAGCAGATTTGTGGGAGTTTTCTTTCAATTCCGCGCAATCGTCGCAGTAGTAGGCAGCAAAATGTTATCGCAAAATATATATTCGAACGCATGCTTAAAGTGGTTTGTACCTTGCAAGAGTTGGCTCTTGCTTCCACTTATAAAAAAGGTTAGAAGTGTTTGTGTGTATCAATCGAAGCCGATTGTATATTTTCGACTACAACAAACGAAACAACTAGTGTTCATATAATTACAAAAGTAGATTGAGATGCTTGGTTATGTAATACGAACTGTCGGCAAATGAAATTTATCTAAAACTCGTTTCGTTTTTAAAATAAATACTTGAGTGCAGTAAAGTATTTCTCATTAAACATTTCATAAATAAATGTTGGTTTGTTTCAAACAATAGAAACGAATCAAGGTAATCTCCATATTCATTCCTAGTAAAAATTATTGACTAAAAACAAACACGTTTTATAAGTTTTCACTATAATTTTTTATAACAAACTAACTTGCTTGTAAACTTAGTATTTACTTATAAAAGGTAGACATATATAAGAATATGTTTTTTCAACTTAACGTATTTTCACCTTAAATAATTTGTAGGTTTTCTTTTGAATTTTAATTCTTTTACTTTGTTTGCATAGTATGGCAGGATGAAAATTACTTGGAAACAATTTTATAAATATATGTAACTAAAACAAAGCGAGAAATAGGGTTATTACTAATTTAATCAATAAATAAATACGTAACTCATCAATTAAGTTTAAAGTTTATTTAACGTAAAATGATTAAGTTTAGCGAAGGTTGCTTAAAATACTTTAAGATTTTTCTGAAAGTTGTTCAACACTAAATAAAGTATTCGGGAAAACTATATGAAGACAAGTTTATCGATAAAAGCTTGTTAAAAACGCATCTTATCAAAAGTTCTCACAAATTTCAGCCTCACACACCACTTTTTATCAGTTTTCGCAGTTCGTACTGCTGATTGACTGTCTGGTTGTTGAAAATGGTAACGTCGCCAGATTGAAAATGGTTGGTATTTAAACTTTAAGTCAATATTCATTATTCGCATAAAAGGTTTTTTTAAATGTAGTAATTGTTGAAAATTGTTGTAAATTCGACGTTGTAGCACATCTAGGTTAAAAATTTTTAATATTTGAACTTTAAGTCAGTATTCAATTTTATTCCCACAAAATATTTTATTTTATGCAGTAGTTATTGTGAAATATACTTAATCTTATGTTTTAGAACTACTAGGATAAAAATTTTCAGTTTTTAAAATTTTAGTCAATATTCAGTTTTATTATAATAAAATGTATTTAATTTCTTGTTATCTAATAAAATAATGCATTCAAGCTATGACAATGCAAACTCCAAAAGCTCAGATTCTAATAATTCTTATTTAGTTTATATATCTATTTAATATTTTTTTCAATTTCTTTTATACTGTTGTACTTTAACTTACTATAAAACCTACATGAGAATTTCTTGTTTTTGTAGACTGTTGAGTAATTTTGAGATATTATTAAAATAAGTTTGTTAAAGTTTGATAAGTCCTAGTAAATATTAGTAATTGGACTTACATGAGCGTTTTTGTTTTTTTCAAATATAAACAATGTTTTGAGATGTGGTCTTTTAAAAGTTTTTATAAGCATCTAAATCGTCAGAGTTTAATTGCCGTAAATTAAATAGTAATGTAACCTTGGTGAAAGTATTTTGCACAACTAAGTAAATGATATTTTAGTTGTATTTTTTATCATGGAATTAGTTAAAAAAAATAAATAGTAAAAAAATACTTAGATTTCGCTGGATTTACTAGTTTGTCACAAACGTTGATATGTTTTTACAGTAATTCTTTTATTTTTTGAATATATTATTTCTGCTTCTTACT
>NW_028140471.1:0-25816 GCF_965202585.1 Thalia democratica | reverse complement strand
TCTTTAATTGTAGCTACATTTTTAAACAATTCAAGTCAAATTTTCAGAGCACAATTACTATAAATACTTTCTGAACATTTTTATTATTCTAGTATTAAGTGAATAAAAAACAACTAAATATATTGATAGTGTTACTCATGTTAACATCGTAGCTAATTTAAATAATAAAAAAAACAAATACATTATACTGACTTAATTATACCTTATCTTGAAACGCTGGCTTCATTTGTACAAATAATACTTTGCTTTTAAATCGATATCTTTCTCAGCTATGACTAAACGTAAATATGCCTCCTGTCAAAATACATATACATTTAGTGATCATTTCTGAAACCATTTCTTACAAATGTAATACTATTAAAAGAAAACAAGGAAACGCAATTTAAAAAACAAAATTTACTTAAAGCTATTCTCAACATAAGATAAAAAAGCTAGCAGGAGACAAGATTATTTAAACCTATATAGTAACAAGTACTCATAAAGTAACTTATAGAGTAAATAAAAGACGAAATATAGAAATATGTTAAAGTTTAAACAAATCATATATTTAGTTTCTTTAATACTTTAGGTCTGTTTAAATTATAACTGTTTGCACATGTTAGGTTGTATACAAATGTTCTACAACAAACGAACCTTTTGGAGCATTTAAAACTTTCACCGGTATACTAAACTTTTTTTTAAACAGCAGTAGTTCATTATGCTTTTCTAGTCATGTTTTTTTACTTTTTTTCTTAGTTGTCTAGTTGTCAATCCGATCTAGCTGGCTTTTAAAAAGATAATAAAATGGTCAATTAGTTTTTTTTATATACCAGATCTTTACTACCTAGTGTTGTTAGTTGTTTTGACGTGAAAATAATCTTTAGATTTGCTGCATATTTAGTTGTTCTGATCAATTTTATTGTCTTTTTATTAATTTCTAAGTGTTTATTTATATCAATACACATTACTTAAATTTTATAACAATATATACTTAGTGCTTAACTCTTTAGTTCTTTTTAAAGCAATTATTCAAGTCTAGCTGATATAGTCAAAAGATAATCAATGTAAAAAGAATAATAGTTGGGCAAATGGTAATGAACAATACATATAAACTAATAATTACAATGTAACTTAAAAATAAATTAATTAAGGTAACAACTTTAAAACTATTGATGAAAATATAAATGTATAATAACAATATTTATGTTTACACAGCTTCTGTTTTCTTATTAAAATACTTATAGCCTCAATTTTAACTAAATTAAAAATATTGAAACAATTTTTGATAACTTTAAATCTTTTCTAATTATAATTATTTGCACAATCAAGGTTATTAACTAGGTGTTCTACAAAAGCAGATCTTTTTAAAGCATTTACTACTCATTAAAACTTAATTTATTTTTACTCAATTTACTAAAATCATCAATACTTTTTTGGAATGTGCTCTTTATTTCTTATACCAAGTTGCTTTGAAGTCACACTGACATGTTTATCTTCACAGAAGCAAATAAAGTGGTAAACTACCATACTTTCTTTATACTCTGATATCGGATCTTTGTCCCCAGGTCTAATCAAGGATCTAGATAAGAAAATAACTCTCAATTTTGTTAATTGAAAAGATTTACTTATTAATTAGTTGATATACTTCTCCATAATTCTTGAGTTTTTATTGGCATAAGGTAAAAATAAAGTTATCGAACATTTCTCCGGTCTGCTTGCTTTACTTTGTTTAAAGTTTTAAGCTTTAAATTAATTATTCTATTACAATTCTTGTGAACGGCAACTTTTTAAGTATTAATTTTATGTGATTTATTTCATTAACAAATAATTCTTTTAACAGATTTTATGTGCTCGATGGCAGAGCGTTCTTATCAAATTTGTCTTTCATTTTATACTACAAAATGAATTAAAGTTTAAATAGTTCCCAGTAAAGTTTGTCTATCTTTTAAACCGATGTCAAAAGTTTGTTCTTGTGTCCTTAACTGAAACGTCAAGAAAAGCCAATTCATCGTTGTTTTCTTTTTCTGATGTAATAAAGCTTTTTTTAAAGATTTTTCTGTTATAAAGCTTTTTTTAGTATTTTTTTATTATTTGATTTTTAGAAATTTTATTACGACAGAATTTTCTAAACACTCCAAGGCAAGGAACATTTCTTAAAAGTTTGAAGTATTATCTCAAAAATGTAACAGAAGATAGATTTTTAGTAAAATTTTTTCGCTATTTTTAATTTACAAATATAAGGCAAAATTTTCAAAAGTGTTTAGCTCTAACAGGCTTATAGCTAGCAAGCTAAGTTTTTTGTGGTGTCTAACTATGCGATTTGCCACGTACAAAAAATTGACTAAACAAAATTCCAAAATTTTCATTTTTGAGGGGCAACAGATGCACCCTAGTCAACAAGCCTTATTTTCGACATTTACAAATTATTTTGTTGTGACTCAGTTTAGATTTTGTTTACCTGCAAACTTACACTACTACAAGTGCAAAAAACCTTATTTTAAATTTTAATAAAAAAACTAAAAAGTTATTTACATTTATGATTATTTAAGTTTATTAAATAAAGAAACAAATCAGTACAAAAATAAGCAAAAAGATAGCTTTTTGTATTTTAATTAAAAGTATTTTTTAGGTATTTAATTATGAATAAAACATCCTAATATACATGTGTTTGAATGTTTTAGGTATTAAAAAAGCAAAGAAAGCACGCACATAGTATGTTTTTTAGTACAAAATTATTATAAACTAACAAGTTTTTCTTTATTATTTATTTATAATCTGTAGTTGAACTATGTTGATTTATAGAGAAAGATGAAGACTTTTTTGTAATAACCTGAAAAATTATTGTATGCTTCTAATATAAAGGTTGTTTTATAATTTATTAAAATTATGAATATTCACAAAAGTATTTGGATATTTTAATTATAACTTAAGTTAAACATATAAACAGTAATCATTATACTTTTTAAAACTGCAAACCTTTAACATTAATGAAAATGTTTTATTCATTAATATAACAGGCCATAAATATGTATGTAATGAAAAGTAAAGAAGTTTTTGATCTAAAATACACACATCTAATTAAAAATTTAAATCTTAGTACAACATCATAACACAGCTATTGATGTCTAGGTTAAACACAAAACTTTAAATAGGTACTTTTGCCATGAATATTTTATGTTAAGTTTGGATAAATTTGTTACCACTAGTTTTGTTAGAAATTCAAATAAAGTGATTTGTTTTTCTATTTTGAAGGCGTTTCGTAAACTTACTGTAAAAACAATAAAACTATACACTAGACATTCTATGCTTTGAATCTTCTAAAAGAAGTCAACTTAGGAATAAAAACTGTTTAGTTTTTTATATTTTGAAACATTATAAAAATAGTCTCTCAAAATTGAACAAGAATTGTTAACTATTGTATATATCCAAGAATCACTGTATCTTTCCGGCTGCAGCATTATTAAAAAATATAAATTTTGATTCGATAGTATATTTCTGGAATTTTAAATAGTTTGTCTCCTATTTACAAATACTTTGCTTAATAACGCAGTAATATAATAATGATGTTATATACCCCTGTCTAACTTTTATTTACCGATTTACTTTTTGCATTTTTGATAACTGTTGCCCAATAACAGCCTAAATAACTCTAAAGGGGCTGATGTCACCCACTTTAGGATAACCTATATAATAACATGTACACAAGTGTATACATACTACTTGTGATACAAAGTGTACTTTTTTTTTTCTTAAAAATTGTTATTTAAAATAAAAACTACTGTTTTGCAACCAACTTTAATAAAAGTAAAATTTTCCTATGGACTTTAACTTGGTTACATGACTATTCAAGTACGGACAGTTCTAATTCCGACAATTCAAATTCTTAAAAAAAATTGAAACAGCCATAATTAAAAAAGTAATTTATATTTGTCTATTATAAAAAAGTACATATGTAGGTTCTACTAATATATACGAGCCATTTTTTCTTTTTTGCATGTTCTTAAATATTGTTTATATTTTTTTAAATTACTTAAATGAACATATTTTTTACTTTATTTAAGACATATCTCGAAAATATTTAATGTTTCGCAAAAATAAAAAAAATATTCTGTATATAACCTACGTGTGTAATTTTTATATTTGACAAATATGCATTACTTTTTATTTGTTGCCGTTTCAATTTATTTATTTTTGAATTTGAACTGTCGGAATTTGAATTGTCCGAATTTGAATATTCGTGCACCCTTTTAAGTTATTGATTTATTAAATTTATTAAGATTTATTCTTATAGCTAGCAAGCTAAGTTTTTTGTAGTGTCTAACTATGTGATTTGCCACGTACAAAAATTGACTGAACAAAATTCAAAATTTTTCATTTTTGAGGGGCAACAGATGCACCCTAGTCAACAAGCCTTACTTTCGACATTTACAAATTATTTTGTTGTGACTCAGTTTAGATTTTGTTTACCAACAAACTTACACTACTACAAGTGCAAAAACCTTATTTTAAATTTTAATAAAAGAACAAAAAATTAGCTACATTTATGTTTGTTTAATTTTATTAAATAAAGAAATAAGTCAGTACAAAAATAAACAAGAAGTTAGTTTTTTTGTTTTTTAATTAAAAGTATTTTTTAGGTATTTAATTATGAATAAAACATACTAGTATACATGTGTTTGAATGTTTTAGGTATTAAAAAAGCAAAAGAAAGCACGCACATAGTATGTTTTTTAGTACAAAATTATTATAAACTAACAAGTTTTTCTTTATTATTTATTTATAATCTGTAGTTGAACTATGTTGATTTATAGAGAAAGATGAAGACTTTTTTGTAACAACTTGGAAAATTATTGTATGCTTCTAATATAAAGGTTGTTTTGTAGTTTAATAAATTTATGAGAATTCACAAAAGTGTTTGGATATTTTCATTATAACTTAAGTTAAACATATAAACAGTAATCATTATACTTTTTAAAACTGCAAACCTTTAACATTAATGAAAATGTTTTATTCATTAATATAAAAGGCCATAAATGTGTAGTAATGAAAAGTAAAGAAGTTTTTGATCTAAAATACACACATCTAATTAAAAATTTAAATCTTAGTACAACATCATAACACAGCTATTGATGTCTAGGTTAAACACAAAACTTTAAATAGGTACTTTTGCCATGAATATTTTATGTTAAGTTTGGATAAATTTGTTTAGAGAATTCAAATAAAATGATTTTTTTTCTATTTTGAGGCGTTTCGTAAATTTACTGTAAAAACAATAAAACTATATACTAGACACTCTATGCTTTGAATCTTCTAAAAGACGTCAACTTAAGAATAAAAACTGTTTAACTTTTTTTATATTTTCAAACACTATAAAAATAGTCTCTCAAAATTGAACAAGAGTTGTTAACTATTGTATATATCCAAGAATCACTGTATCTTTTCGACTGCAGCATTATCAAAAAATATAAATTTTGATTCGATAGTATATTTCTGGAATTTTAAATAGTTTGTCTCCTATTTACAAATACTTTGCTTAAAAACGCAGTAATATAATAATGATGTTATATACCCCTGTCTAACTTTTATTTACCGATTTACTTTTTGCATTTTTGATAACTATTGCCCAATAACAGCCTAAATAACTCTTAAGGGGCTGATGTCACCCACTTTATGATAACCTATATAATAACATGTACACAAGTTTATACATATTATTTGTGATGGAAGTGTATTTATTTTCAAAATTATAATTTAAAATAAAAACTATTGTTTTGCAACCAACTTTAATAAAATTTAAATTTTCCTATGGACTTTAACTTGGTTACATGACTATTCAAGTACGGACAGTTCTAATTCCGACATTTTATATTAAGTTGTTTCAGCAAGAGGTTGAAGTACTTCGTCGCATAGCTAGAAACTACTTAATATAGAAGAAAGACTAAACAATTTTATAATTATAGTGAACTTTTTTCATCTTAGTTAACTCAACTACCAAGTTTATTTTTAATCAGTTACAAAATTGCTTTTAATTACATTTGTTTTTCATTTTAATGTAAAACTTTAAAAACTATGACTTGCTGAGAACTTATTTTACTATACCTGGCCCATTTCTCCCAAACACCTGAGAGTTCTAATTTTTTCAGCAAGGCGTATAGTTATTGTTAAGCTTTATCTTATAAAAAGTCTATCTTATATGTATGCAATACTGAATAGTAGCAGTTTTACGCCACAACATAAAAACTTATTTTACCCAGCACCTTGTTTCTCACATTTTTTACATGAATAAAACGTGTATTTAATTTTTTAAACAGGGTTTTCTAAAGTCGACTTTATTGCTTTTCGGGAGCCGATTTGTCTTCAGGGTATTTAGCTAGTAGGGGGCGATATCTAACATAGAAAAAAATGTTTTTTTTTTAATTTCTGCTAAGTTATTTACTAGAAATTTAAGAACCTGATCTAAGTGACCAAATATTTATTTTTTTAATTTTTAATTAACAAGTTCACGATTAATTTGAAATATATTACATAAAACTTTGTTTTTCTTAAATCTATAAAATTGTAAACTTTGAAACTTTTTAACTTACATACCAATTTATTTAGATTTATTTTCAAGTTAAAAATTGTAGGTACAAACAGTTTTATTACCAAAGTCCTTTATAACTGATTTATTATCGATGTATTATAGAACTATTTTTTATAGATAATCTTTGTAGTCCAATGAAAAAAAATAAGGAAAGTTTACTGGATTATTTATGCTGAGCTAAATAAATTTACGAAAATAAATACAAATTTTTTTTTGCTGAGCTAGTTAAAATTTATTAAGATTGAAAAAAACAACAACAAATAAAAGAACTATATTCAAACTTCGTTAAAAGCACCGAAAAAAACAAGAAACGAAATTGATAAAATAAGCATAACAACTTTTTTGTTTAATTTGATAACATTCTGTATTTTTCTAGCACCATATTTTGGTGAAAACTTTTCATGTAGTAGCATATAACAATGAAAGAAACACAATTTGTTAATTTTATCTAGGGAGGTATAAAAATATTGTATATATCTTGTAAAATGAAAAGGCTTTTTTATAAAAACTACTTTTTGGCACGAAAAATAAAAATTTCTGTGCATCAAAACTGTACAACGATATTTTGAACAAGGCTATTGTGGTATTTGAAAACGTCTAAAAAAAAACATTTTTGTCAAAACTAATATTATTTAAATGATTATTTAACTTTTTATTTGAGTTACTGTCAATAAAAACAAAAAGAGTAAAGAGTATGTAGCTAGCTTGCTGTAAAAAAGTAGAAATCTCTAAGTTATAATTGATAAGGTAAGAAACGAATATATTTTACAATTTATCATATAAAGAAGCTATTTTACAACAAACTAAACCAGCAGTTTTCGGCGCAAGTAAAAGAAATGAAAATAAAAGCTGAACGAAAATGTAGAAATAACGAATTGTAAAAATAAATTTCAAACTATTTTCTCAGTAGTAGGGTCTACGCCATGTAGAACTTATTCTTTTTCAAGACCTACTACTTTGAGTTTAAAGTTTGATTGTTAAATTGAGATACTCAAAACTAAAATACATGAGTACTAAAAGAACTCATAAAAAAGTGAAGCTTTATAAGACTTTTTCAAAGCAAAGAGTTTGATAACCTTTAATTTGAAGCATGACAATCATATTAGGGAAAAATTAAATGTATTAGTTCAAATCCTCAAATAAAAACCCCAATCAAAAGCGTGCTATTATAAAAGGGAAAATGTTTTAAACGAGCTCTGCTCTCTCTTCTAGAAGCAGCTAAAAGTCAAAAACTCCTCAAAGAAGAACTTTTCAACAACTTTTGTGTAAAAGGGTCATAACGGCATTGCGGGGCAGCTAACTATATATGTAGTTCAATAACAATTTGAAAAGCTTTTTATAACAGCTTTGTAATGCAAGCCAAACAAACTAGTAAGAGGAAAAGAACTAATAATAATGATACTAGATATAGAAGGCAGACTATTTTAAAGAAGAAAGAACTTTTTCAACAAAGTAAGTATAAGGCAAACAAATAACTAAGAATAAGGCTAAATTTAAAATGCATGATCTAAAATGTTTGAAATTATCTAGAGTAAAAGTCACGACACTCAACATACGATATAGTTGGTCTGTAAAAATAGTAAAATATAGTATAGGGAGCTTTTAAAACAACTGATGGCTAAGTGATTGTCTTTTAAAAATAATTTTAATAAAAAAAGAATAAAATTGTAAAATGAGCTTGACAAGAAATCTTAGGTGTTCAAAGCAAAAAATTCTTTGGCTAAGTTTTTTGTGTAAAATTTTTTATCTAGTTTTGATTTGACATGTGCAAAACTTCATTAACTAAGAAAATGTGCTTATTAATCTAAAAGTTTAAGTTTATTAAATACTAATAAAGATCATTATTCAACTTTTAATAGTAATTTATTTATAATGCCTCAATTAGTTATAAAAGTAAAGGTCAGGAGGAAAAAAAACACAACGACGTATAAATGACATTAAACCAAAAATAAACAATTTTTTTCTACTTTCAACAAACAAAAACAAAACAAATAACTGACAACGACACATTTTTAAAACAAATATCCAGAAGATCGTACATTTTTCTTCACATAAATCTGAATGTACTACAGGTATGTTCAAAAAAAATAACAAAAAATTAATAACCAGAAAAAGCTGCTTTTCGCTGAGATAGAAGAAAAATAGTTGAATGAAAAATTAATTAACTTTTGAGGGGTTAGCAGCCGACCATTAGCATAATTGTGACGTCATTATTTGTAGGAGGCGTTATGACGTAGGAGGTATTTTTATGACGTAATCACCTGGAAACGTTGCTGGCCTCGCTGGTTGAGCGCTCGTGCTGGTTGCCAGGCAACACTGGTTGCTCGATCTGGTTGTATTTCTGGTTGTCAAGGTAGCTGAGGTGGTTGCTATGGAAAATAATATTGAGTTGTTATGATGTGTGCTTTAATATTTTTGTTTTAAATCAATGTTTAAGTAAAATGGAACACTGAAGAAACTATTCACATTTTATTTTTATAAGATATTATACAGAGTCAAATACATAATTACTATTGAAAATCAGATAAGCACAACTTTATTTACAATTCGAAAATTAACTGTTTGCAAGTTTTTTATAATTTATTACTTTAATACTTTAAATTCTACGATAAAAGCTTTATTTACTGTTATAAAGTAAATGCGAGATTTTGCATAAACTTTACATAGTTTTACAGAGTTATCTCATTTAATTCAAAAAAAAAAACTATCATGAGTGATCTAAAACTATTATCCTATTTTTTTTTTATTCCTTAAGAAAAATACTTTTAAACCACTTGTATCTCATAATCATCTTTCTTTTAAACAATAAAAAAGAAAAGCTGTATATTTATGTTCAAAGCAATTTATATCTACTAACATCTAAGAAGTTAGTATATATAAATAAAATATTCAACCTTTAAATTAATTATTATCCTTATAAAAAGTATGTGTATAATTAAAAGTAACCATGTTGCTTTATTTTTAAGAGAGTAGTTTAAACTTTCTTTTTTTATTGAATAGTTTTAATCTAGCCATATTAAGTACTCACTTGAATGCATACTAACTTCAATGTTTTTCTTAACAAATGTTCTTTGTCCTAAATGCAGTAACAGAATTAAACTCAAAATATTAACATAATTCTAAAAAACATCTGAAAAAACCAGAGAGCTTAATGAATTCGCTAATACTATGAGAAACAATCTATGTTGTAACAAACAACTATATCTATAAATTAAAGACATAAAAAAAAATTATATAATAAACTCTAGTTATGACTAAAATTAGTAAGTTGTGATAAAGCTTTATAACGCCTATTTAAACTGATATATCTTTAAACTGCTTCATTTTAACATTAATTCAAATCATGATGAATACTAATTTTTAATTTCTCAAAAAAGCTACAATGCTTCAAGTTCTCAAGCATTACCAGCAAGACTGAATAAAAGTTTTAAAAAAACTTTTTTAAATCTATAAAAAACTATTTCTTGAACTAAATTGGTTATAAAATTTCAAAATACTGAAACTGGATCAAATAAATACTTTTTAAGATCCAGAAAAAAACTGGTCTGAGATTTTTTTCTATTTTTTAAACTATCCTGAGTTATCCTTAGTGTGTGGTATCAAAACAAATATTATTTGTATAAAAACACTTTTATAAACATTGTTTTTCTTTAAAAATTTATAGATTAAGTATATGCTTAATACCATAGTCCATAAAATATCATTTACAAATTAACTAAAATTTGTTTTAATAAAGTAATACTTTAAACAATTAATACAAAATAAATTTAATGTTGTAAGAAGAACTGACCTACATTATCTTCGAAATAAATTTAATTAAGCTCATATTACTTCCCATTATATAGGAAAATTTAATTTTATATTTCTGTTTTGAGTATGAATATAATAAGCAATTTTCTCATGACAAGAATAAAATTAAATACTCTTAAAAGAATAAACGACGTTGTTTTGTATAATGTTTAATATTTTGAAACCGTGTTACTGTTAAATAAGCTTTAAGTCATAAGACTTGTTTGATGTTTTCGACTGATAAATTTTTAATTGAGAATAGTTTTATTTCTTAATTAGTTTAAAAAACAACTTCACATCAATAAAGTTTTAAACAGGTAATTGTATGTAATAAACTTTTATTGCAATTTTTAAATAAATATAATTTAATCAATTTAATACAAACTACGCTAGAATTTAGTTTTTTTTTTTCTTATATTTAAAAACACAGTATGACCTTTAAATTATATTCAATAAAAAGTACTTTTTATCACTTCAAACAATAAATTACAATTTAATATTATATTTTGGTACTTAAAATAAATGTTTTAACTAAAAAACCTTATAATTTATTTTTATAAACGAACGAAAGGCTTGTAACTACAAGCAAAGAAGGGTAAAGAGAATACTTTTAGCAAACAAATGATAAAGAATTTAGTCTTGTTGCAAGCCATCCATGAAAAATGTATGACGGAAATTATTATGTGGTGGTTTGCAGCTTAAAATATTCCTTGTACCGAGAATTCTTGTTAATTTAAAGGTGAAATGTTGCAAAACTTTTGCCACAATTAGAACATTTTCTCTAAGATGTGAAATTAATGTACGTAACAATATATGACGTATTTTTCTTTTTAAATTAAACGTTTTTTTTTTACTTATATTATCATAAATGTTTCAGTTTTTACTAAGTTACCATGAGACTTTTACTCCGACCTTAAATACTAATAAAATTTAAGTAATATTAATTTTAAAGTTGATTTATTTATGTTAAATCTTTATATATTATATCAGTTCAACATATATAACTATCTTTTAACTAAATGTATTAAAGTAGTTCCTACTTTTATAAAAATATGATTGCATGCTTTAATAAAGTAGATAACTTAGCTTTGACAAAGCTTATTAATGTTCTAAAAGTCATAATTTTAATTTACTTTAATGTTTAATTTTCTTTTTACCTTTCTTCACAGTTAAGACTGGTAGGGGAAATAATTCTGTTTTGTTTCCTATTTTGTTGCCATCCTTCTACATTGTGGTCTATTGTTGCTGAAAAATATAATTTTATACAAAATGGTTTAAAAATTAAGTTCGAAAACAATTTAATTTGATGAATAAATATTTAGATATTATTCTAAATCTTAACACTATTTTTTGTTAGTGTGTTTTTTATACAGATACTTTTTTTACTTAAATTAACTTGACTAAAATAAAAAAATTCAAGTATAAATGAGTTTATGCTATACTTATTTTATTTTAAACTTAATTTATATTTTATTATAGGAGAGTTTTTTATGTAATAAATACATCTATCAACATTTTGTGTGTTAAATATATTTAACGCCCAAATGTTTACTGATGTTACACAAGTTAAAATGTTTTATAAAAACTGATGTTTGGCTTTATTTATATAAATTTTGTAAAAATAGTGAAGGTTATGCTTCGTAATTTATACTTTTTTCACTACGTTTTTTACTTAAAATCTATCTCAGAAAAAAACTTGTTATTTAACACTTTACTGTAAATTTTACATTAATTTACGTAATACAATCTATAATAACATTTATTATAATCGGAAATGTACTTTAAATACTTACAAATGCTCTACAAGTAATATTTTAATTAATTTTTCGCATTAGAGACTTCATATATTCAACAGAACTTTTTTTATTTGTGTTTAGGAAGTATTAAAAATCAACTTAAGTATAACTAGAGCTCTAATCAAATTAAGCCTTAACCATCTCATCAACTGCATATTTACAAAAGTGAAATTTTATCGATATTGCACGGTAGCCCCGAAGCAAGTTAATCTGATGAAACTGCATCTAACAACATATAAAGAGATTGTTGATTGCGATAAGGACAATTTACTGTTGAGATGAAAGTTTATTGTTTTACCTGCTCGAATTTAATCTCCACTTCAAAAGTTTATTCAAACCACATTATAGTATATTGTTTTGGTTAATTTAACTTTTTTTTTTTTTGACAGTTTGAAAATAACGCTTTGTAAACTAAAACATAAATTATTGAGCTAAAATACCCAAGTTACGTTTTGTATTTTTTCTAGTAAATTTAAATTTATCTAATTAATTTATTGTTTGCTTTTTATTTTTGATTACTTACTAAACTTACCAATGTAATAAAAAAACTTGATTAAATCAAATTTACCCAGCAATATTTGTTCTTCTTCAATATCAAACATTTGCACAGCAATAAATTTCAAAGTACAAAGAAAAAATATTAATAAAAAAACTTTTGAGCAGTTAAAAGTAGAGTTTTTATTTGTAAACACTTGTATCCGGGCATATGCACAAAACATCTACTTCCTATCTTTTACAAGATAAAACTATTTCAAGTTGTAGAAGAACTTCCTAAAAAGTACAAGACAAAACTATTTCAAGTTATAAAAAGCAACATTATTCACCGCAAACGGCTAAAACTTTTTTCAATCGATTGCTATTTCGCAGGTTCAAAAGTTAACGCTGAAAAGTTTAAACACAAAGGCAAAAGTTTATTCAAGTTTTCTAACACTGAAATATTCGCAAGTACTTTTCAGCACAATGCCCACCCAACAAAGCAGAGTAGTGTAATATAAATTGCTGGCGAACATTTTTAACAGCTTTTTTTTATTTTATGCTCGTTTTAAGTGGTTAACCAAAGTGATGGCCTGGGTTTCCGCTGCAAAGTTTACTAAATAAAATTGAAAAATTTCAAAGACTTCGAAGGTTAAGTAGAAAACATTGCAACAAGGAAACTCAAATTCTATTTTTCATTTTAATTTTTTTTTACAGTTTTTTTGTTACAAATCAAAGCAAAATTTTAAACTTAAAATTTTCTAAGACTTAGAAGGTTAAGTAGACAAAGTTGTATAAAAGAAAATTCAAGTTTTTTAAACTTATTTTTTAATTATTTTTTTTGAATAAAGTATACCAGGAAAAAAATTCAATGGATTTCAGCTTTTATTTCTTAAATGTTGTGAAATGATGAAAGTAAACTATTTACTTGGAAATTTTGTTAAATCAAGGAAGTTTGCGTTAACACTGTTAACATTGTCACACAATTTATTATTTAAAATGAAACATCTTTAATAATTTATTACTAAATAGATTTTTTTTCAATATTTAACTTTTTAATTATTTTATGTAAATTTATCATTTAGCTACGTAGTAAAAAATACAAGTTGTTAAATATTAAACAAAATCTTTCTTTAAAATTGATTTTTGAATTCTTTTTTATAATGGCTACCCGGTAGAAATGTTTTTTCTTAAAATATTTTTTATTTTAATAAGTGTTACGTTTTCCAAAAAAGTGCTTTTATGCATGACATATTTCATCAAAACATAATGATAACTTAACTATTTTTGTAACCTTTTCAAATACTTTTCTATTATTTCAACTATGTGGTTGCATAATAATTTCTTAAACAATCGTTAACTTTTTTTTAAAGCTATTGAATCTTTAATATGACATTATTGTACCCAGAAAAAGTTGAAAAAGTCCAGCAAAAGTTTTTTATAGAACAAACCACTTTCTTACATAACAAATTTCTAAGCAAATTTTTGCAGCTATTTTATTACATTTTTTTTTCCACAAAAACAATACTCAGAAAAACTTGCAAAAAGTCCGTCAGCTCACATTTCAATCAAAGTGACGCGAACCGAGGGTTTAATGTCGTCATTTTTGGCTAATTGGCCCGCCTATAAATCCATGTACCATGTGCAGTGCGCGTAATAAGTAATTGAAATTTATAAATAGCAGTATTGCTGTGAGTGAGCGATTGAGAAATCGAACAAGCGAATTTAATCAAGAATTTTTCGTGGCATTGAGAATTTCATGTAACAAATAAAAATAACGTAATTTCGGCATTGCAACAATGTGTACGGTGGTTGTAAGATTACCAAACAAGCTTCACATATACATCTTTTATGTTTTTGAAAACTATTATTAAACAAAATAAACCAAAATAACATAACTTTGGCTCAATTCAAAACTTAAAGTTTTATATAACCTGACAAAGATTATCAAAATTTAAAGGTTATTAAAAGCTAATAAATAAGTTTAAACGGCCTTTTCAAAAGTTAATAAGTTATATATTTTATTATTTTATTGTACAACAGTTATAAAATAATATTTAACTTGATTAAACTTGACTATTATTGAATATTCATTGAATTAGTAGCATTTTTATACTAAAACATAACTATCAATTTTTGATGTATAACATTTGTTTTTTCACCTTTTTTCTTGACAAGGATTACTTGAATTACTTTAAGTAACTAAAAAAAATATATTTTAGAAAGTATTATAAATTAAAAGTGAAATAAATGATGTAATACAGTTCTCAGGGTTTCAGTTTAATAATTTAATACGACAATGGCAACGTATGAATGAGAAATTGAATTCAGATGTCATAATTTTAATCCTATTTAAAATTTTTGGCAACTTTTGCACAAACTTCAAACTTTTTTAAGACAGGTACTAAGAACTAAGCTCATAATTTTTACATTTTTAACTTTCCATAGTATTAGAAATAATTAGTAGTGTGAGGTGTTTAAAGCAATTTCTAAAATAGTCTTTTAAATAAATTAGTAATCTTTTACAAGCTTCAAGCTTTTCAACTATGACAATAGTTACTTATTCGGACTTAATAGTTTGTTCAATCTATGTTTTTTAGTAAAAACAATAAATATAGAATTAAACTGTATATGTTATGTCTAGATTTCTATTTGAATAAAAAAAAATTAATATAGTTAAATTGTTTCTTTATTGAGTCTAAATCTAAAAAGTACATATATAAAACAAGTCTAAAACTTATAAATATTCAACTCACAGGTAGGTCTATTAGTATTGGAGAAACTGAGTCTTCTGTTGACAAGTTGATGGCACCTGGTGTTATTAGAAGGCTGCATATTGTGCTGATTTTCCACCAAATTGCTGGGCAGGATGTCAACACACGGGTCTCCCATCTGTACTGGTATGTGGAATGGCTGTGTTGTTTTTATTTATTTCAATAAATTCACAATTTTACAGGTTTTGAAAAAAATTATTATATTGGCTCATTGTATTAAATTAGTTACACAAAAAAATTAATTGAATTTTTATATTTTAACATATTAATAAGTTTTTACCTCTATTTTTTTAAGTAACTTATTTATTATTTCATATCTTACTTGTATTTTTTTTGGATTTACTGTTACTATTTTATTAAAACTAGTGCAATACTGTTTGCTTATTTACTAAAATTTACTTTTTTTATTAAAACATGTATATATTTTTGATTTATCACTCTATACAGCATTGAAATCATTTTTTTAGTTTAATAAATAAAACATGTAGCTTGTATTTAAACTGTTTTTTTATTTATCTTACACTTACCAATATTAACAAACTAGTTTTTTATCTAATTAACCTGGGCAAAGTGTTTTTTGTTAACAAAAGTGAATGAGTTTACCAATATTACAAAATGAAATATTTTTTATTCATTGTGTAAACCAAATAATTTTCTCACAGAATTAATTCTATTTTAAAATGCTTTAAGCAAAAGTAATTAATGAAAACACCATTCAAACACCCATTAGGCAAATTGAAATTTACTTTGTATTTTAAAGCGAAATTAAATCAGCAATGGACATTTTATTCGGATATTCTCATAAGAACTTGATACTTTGCAAATTTACTTTTTAATATAAAAACACATGATATCATTGAGAACTTTAATGAAATTTATATTTGTCTATTTTCCGTTTTCTTAACAAATTTGGTTAATTATATGAAAATTTGAGACAATAATTTCCCACACAATACTTTAGTTTTGTTTTAAATAAAACTTAAATCAATCTTACAAAATTAAAATTTTACATAAATAAATCATTTTCTTAATCATATACTAATATTTTGTAATGTATTAATATCCAAATGTATTTTTCAGATAAAAATCACTATGAACAATTTTTTTAGTTCATGCATTAAGTATCTCACAAAAAGTATTTTTAAACTGTTTATTGCAGATTGCTAGTTCTGACCCGGCTTACAAAGAGCATAATCTATTTTTTATCACATTTTGTCAGATTTAATAAGATACGGTCGCTTGTTATCGGTTATTATTGCACTTTCAATGAGAAACTTTTGTATTTTCGATAATGTTCATATCTAAACCATTTCGCACATCAAACATTTTTTATTATTCAAAAAACCAGCTTAAATTGTCTTTAAAGTCATTTTACGCTTATTAGTAATATTGACCTTGAAAAAATTATGTGTTTTGAATTTTAATCCGTAAAACAGAATTGAAACATATTATTAACTAAAGCATTAGTTTACCAGTCAAAAACACTAATGATTAATTTAAAACAAGAACTCTTATAGATTTTTTTTGTATGTATAAGAACTACATAAATCTTCTTAAACACTTTTTACTGCCTAGCAAAATTAAATTAGTAGTTTTTTATGATATATTACAATGCTAAACTTAGACACTCCTCAATATTTTCAGTGATATATAAATAATTATTTGAATTTTTATCAACAGAAATATTATCACAATTTACTATATCCCACAAGTACTATTATTTTGTGATTATTCAATGAACTTAATCCCTCAGGGAGTCTAGATATTTTATTTTTAATTATAATGGTTCTTATATGAAAGATTTAAAAATGTACTTTATGTCTATTTCTAAAGAAAATATTCATCTGACTTTTGGGAATTAGTCACTATTATAAAAAGATTCTATAAAAGTATATGGATGGGTTTTACATATTGCTAGTTTTCAAAAACATAAAATAATTCTCTACAATAATATCGAACTATTATTAATTAAATACTTCTTACATTTAGCATATTGAAGTAATTGTGTTTGGAAGCTTATATAAATTAATTATTAATTATCAAACAAACATTTAACATATTGAAGTAATTATGTTTGTAAGCTTATATAAATTTATTATTATTAATTATTAAACAAACATTTAGTATATTGAAGTAATTGTGTTTGGAAGCTTATATAAATTTATTATTATTAATTATCAAACAAACATTTAACATATTGAAGTATTTATTTTTGGAAGCTTATACAAATTTATTATTATTAATTATCAAACATTAATAATAATAATAATAGTAAATTATTTATTATCAAACAAATGTTTAACATATTGAAGTAATTATGTTTGTAAGCTTATATAAATTTATTATTATTAATTATCAAACAAACGTTTAGCATATTGAAGTAATTGTGTTTGGAAGCTTATATAAATTTATTATTATTAATTATTAAACAAACATTTAGCATATTGAAGTAATTGTGTTTGGAAGCTTATATAAATTTATTATTATTAATTATCAAACAAACATTTAGCATATTGAAGTAATTATGTTTGGAAGCTTATATAAATTTGTTATTATTATATACCAAACAAACATTTAACATATTGAAGTATTTATTTTTGGAAGCTTATACAAATTTATTATTATTAATTTTCAAACATTAATAATAATAATAATAGTAAATTATTTATTATCAAACAAATGTTTAACATATTGAAGTAATTATGTTTGAAAGATTATATAAATTTGTTATTATTAATTATCAAACAAACATTTAGCATATTGAAGTAATTGTGTTTGGAAGCCTATATAAATTTATTATTATTAATTATCAAACAAACATTTAACATATTGAAGTATTTATTTTTGGAAGCTTATACAAATTTATTATTATTAATTATCAAACATTAATAATAATAATAATAATAAATTATTAATTATCAAACAAACGTTTAACATATTGAAGTTATTATGTTTGTAAGCTTATATAAATTTATTATTATTAATTATCAAACAAACATTTAGCATATTGAAGTAATTGTGTTTGGAAGCTTATATAAATTTATTATTATTTATCAAACAAACATTTAGCATATTGAAGTAATTATGTTTGGAAGCTTATATAAATTTATTATTATTAATTATCAAACAAACGTTTAGCATATTGAAGTAATTGTGTTTGGAAGCTTATATAAATTTATTATTATTTATCAAACAAACATTTAGCATATTGAAGTAATTATGTTTGGAAGCTTATAAAAATTTGTTATTATTAATTATCAACGAACATTTAGCATATTGAAGTAATTATGTTTGGAAGCTTATATAAATTTATTATTATTAATTATCAAACAAACGTTTAGCATATTGAAGTATTTATTTTTGGAAGCTTATACAAATTTATTAATATTAATTATCAAACAAACATTTAGCATATTGAAGTAATTGTGTTTGGAAGCTTATATAAATTTTTTATTAATTATCAAACAAACATTTAGCATATTGAAGTAATTGTGTTTGGAAGCTTATACAAATTTATTATTATTAATTATCAAACAAACATTCAGCATATTGAAGTAATTATGTTTGGAAGCCTGCTTGGCCGAAGGTCTGTCCTCTCCACTGAATTCTAACATCCACTTCAGCAAGTGTATTGCATCATGATCGTCTCTTATCCGGGGAATCACCTTTTTCACGTCTTTACCGCCGCCGCAACCCTCCAGCATCGACATTCTGTACGGACATCTCATTGGCCACTTGTCAACTGGGGGAATTCCCAAAAAACTGAGAAGATTATAATAATTTCATGAAAATATGTTGATAGGCTTTTTTTTTTTGTGTTGTATTTGTTTGATGATTTGACATATTTTATAAAACTTACAAATTTCTTTGCAGTTTAGTTATTTAAAAATTCTAAAAAATGTACTGTCCCAATACCTACATAAATGGTTGAACATTTGATTAGTTGTTTTCTAGTATTTTTACTCTAGTGACTTAAATTTATTTAAACTTTTTTTCGATAAATACTTCAATGAAAGATGTATTATACTTGAATTGGTAATTTTTAAAGGTATACTAAGGAGCTGAAAAACAAAATTTAGAACTTTCTTTCAATTTCTGCTTAATATTATATTTTCAGTAAGTAAAACTATACGAAGAAAAAATTTGTTTGAAGCTCTTGTTTCAAACGAAGTTCACAGAAATATTCTGTTTTGTTTATTTCCGATTGTATTACAAAGTTAAAATGGTAACTTATGACTTTATTCAATATAAAAATAAGGTTATCAAAATAAAATAAAAACATCTTAATAAATAACATTTTGTTATATACTAAACTAAGGTTTTAGTTTAATACAGGATACTTTAATATTATATGATATCGTTCTAAAGCAACTATATTATTGAAAATACATAAATAGATTTTTAACAAAGAAAATTTCATATAATTATATGGTTTTTACTATTTCAACCAATTTTTTTTAATAAAACTATTTTTAACTTTTACGGCCAAGTTTAAGCTGAAAACTTAATTTATATTTGATTTTTTCTTATAATCATACAAACCTACTTTCGCCAACGCTTTACACTCATACTTTTGATGTTCAGTTGCATATAAAACATATAAATTTGCATATTTAGTAAAATTTTCAAAGGTAGGGAAGTTGAATAAATGCAAATTTTCTTTGTTTTACATCAAAGTTTCACTGCATTGCAAAAAAAAAATCATGATTTCCTTTTTACGCCAGAAAGTTGCACAATAGACTTCAAAGAAATTACTTTGTATGTGGATTTCGTGTAATTTCATTAAAATTAATACCACTAAATTTTTATTTTTATTTGTAAATTTGTTTTTTTTATTTTTTGAAAAATTAATAAATATGTTCTTTTATAAAAAGTCCTAACACAACAAAACATATTTTTATTTTCGTATAAAAAACATTGTCTTTGAAAAATTTTATTTAAAAATTTATACTTTTTTCACTTACAAAAGTGCAAAGGCCATTCATTGGATATCTGCGTTGTGAAAATTTTATGTCAAATTGACCTTAAAAGGTTTTTTTATCACAAAAACGACCAAACAACATTTCGTTATCAGCTTATTTTATGAGAGAAAATGTGCTTTATCTGCTCGGAATGAATGCTTGGAATTTTCCCTGCACAATGGATGTGATGAAAATTGTTGGAAAAAAAGTTGGAAATTTTCACTGCATTGACACGTTCAACGCAAGTATAAGGAAACTGAACTGTAGTTTGGAAAAATTTCTCAAAAAATTTAAGTTACGTCCTCTCTTAAAGATTTTTTTGTAAAATATTATCCATTTGTATAGTTTTTAATGATTAAAACAAGTAATTCTAATACATCAAAGATTTAGTTTTAATTAATTTATTATCAGATAGTATTTATTCATAGCTGGAAAAAAAAATTGAACTTTTTTAGCTGACAGGTTTGTGACAAACATGAAGAAACCTTAAGTGGAAAAATTTCTCAAGAATATTAGTAGGAATATATTGTTCTGTGCTCAACTTATTTGTAAACATTACTATCTACTTTAATCATAGTTATTACTTTATACATTTATTCTAAAAGTTTTTAGCTTTTGAGAAAGCTTATATAGAAGAAACTTATTTAAACAAACAAGGCATTAATAAAATTCATAAACAATTGTAAAAATTAACATCTGTAGATTTTTGCTAATATAAGCATTTATTTCATTACTTACATAATCCAATCATCATTAAAAAACGATTTAGATTAATAACTCCAGCCAATTTGTCAGACAATGGATCATACGGTGCTTAAAAACATCAAACAATGAAACTACATTTAATCAATTCATTCAATAAAAAGCCGAAATTCCAATAAAAGTTTGAAAAGCGACAAAATATTTTTTATCCCTTTAATCTGTGTGTGATGGGGGCACTCGAAAATGCAATCAAAAGGTTTCCGCCAAACCTGCAAATTAATTACAGCCGCTACACAACAATATCAACGTATCATCCGCTGCTGATACAATAAAGTTCAAACTAATCGAAAGCACTCAAACGTGTGTGGAAATTTCAACGGAAAACATATGTTTCAGTGTGGGAAAAACTTCTGTTTCAGAGGCAATTATCGCGCTTGATTATATTGGACGCTGGCGTTGGAGGTAATTAGCGACGCAATTAGCTTCTTTTTGTCTATTGTGTCGCGAGATCGGTTCTTTGGGGGAGGCAAATTAAGCTGCTTTATTCAACCCTTGTGTTTGTTCTGCTGTTAGCGCACCTACTTGTGCTGTTAGTGGATTGTGCTGAATAGACACCACTCGACAAACTTCTGCTAATTGTTGCTGCTAAATTGTTGGTAGCTGATTATTTGCCACCCATATGGAATTGTTAGCGGATAATTGTTGAAGAAATGTTGATTTAGAAAATTATGTAATTAGTTGAAGCTTTAAAGACATGAGAAAAAGTTTCAAACTGGAAAAAAAAGCAATGCAGAAGAGTCTAGTATTTTTGACATCATGCATCTATTCAATTCTATTTTTGAATATATTTAACTAAATTGAACCATTAACTTTATAACATATTTTCTCACCCGTCTAGCATCTTTTTATATTAAATTTATTATTGTATTTAGGTTGTATTACGTTAAAAACTAATGATCTATAAAGAATTTTAACCCAAAAATAGACTTTGGTATTATAATCTTCAGCAGTACAGAGAATATTTGGAATTTTAGTTTCGCAGGTTTCATAACAACTTATATTCCTCAAATATTTCAAAATATCTGTTTACAATTTTATTTTTCCCACATATGTGCGTGAGGAACCATTACTTAATTAACTTAAATAATTAAAATATCTAAAATTTATATTAAATAAAAATATCTAAAACTTACGAGAAAATGGCCCTCAGTTGGTTGGCATCACTGTTTCCGTGGATTTGAAAAAGTGGCCTGAAAATTTATCAAATTTACATTTTTACAACTAATATATTGAAACAATTTTTCATGATTTTATAAGTCATAACTTAGTTTTAATTAACAACAAAGTTATATTTTAGGCTTTTTTTTTTCTTGTTTTAATAAAACTTAGAGTGTAAAATGTAATCAAATCATATGTATTACGATAGAAGAAAATAAAAAATGTTAACTCAAAAGGCGAGTTTAACTTGTATGAATTTAAATCCAATTATTTAGGGAGTAATTTGCACATCAATTAACACACCTAACTGCAAAGTTAAGGTTCTACCTCAACAAATTCCAAATATTCAACTTAAGTGTATTTCAGAACTAAATATACTTTAGTTACTTAGTTACGTTTTAAGTTAAGTTTTAATGTTCTAATTTTGAAATTTATAGAGCTTTAAGGATAAACTTAATTTTTCTCTGTTTATACATAATAACCTTTTGACCTACAGATAATTAAAAAAAAATTAATAATCTTCTTGTTATAGGAAATTACCACCCATACTGTGGTTAAACAAAGTATTTAAAAAACCACACGTAAGCTATTGAATGTAATTATTTGATAAAAACTTTTCATATATCTGATAAAAATATAATCCTTTTAACTTAACTCCTACCAACGCATCAATCATTTCTTTTGTTTAATAAACTCAAAAAATATATGGTTCTTTTATTATGAATAGATGGCTTTTGACTGTCAATTAAGCATAGTAGAATAGAATTAAGCATAGTAGGTGAAGAATTTAAGTATGAGTCTTAATATTCTAAATATGATAAAAAGCTATTTTTACGCAACTGTTTATACATGGATATAAAACTATGAATAGGTTCAAAATTTAAAGTAGAGGTTTCATTTTATAGAAAAATACAATGTGTACATTTTATTATTTTATCAATATGTACTTAAGACTTTTTGCTAGTAACCATCTTATGTTAAATTTACAAACTTAAAACGTCCATTGAATTATCTTAAAAACATTTACTAAATTCAAATAAATCACATCATAACAAAACTAACTCAAGTCTGTACATTTCGGCCATTATGCAACCAATACTCCAAATATCAACTTTTGAGTCGTATTCCTGCTCAAGTAACACCTCAGGACCCCTGTACCACACTGTTACTACCTATGACAATATATTTCATATTCAAAAAAATACAATTAGAAAAAAATAACATTACCATACTGCTAGGACCTATGAAAGTATTTGAAAATCGTTGCTACTTTTTATTACAAATTTTAAAATAGTACCAAAATCTTACAATACCACACTTTTACTACCTATAACATTTCAAAAAATATAACCAAACTGCTACCATTTAAAATACAAATTAAATATTACAACCTCAAAATATATAAAAATTTGTTTTACCTCACTTTTACTACCTGAAAATGAAGTATAAAGAATATTACTAACGTTAAAAAACACTTTAGTAAAAAAAAACATATCATTAAACTACAATCAACTAAAAATATGTTTTTTAAATACTCATCTGTTTACAATTTAAAAAAAATAGTACCAACTTTTACATTTAAATAAAATACTATTTAATTGTATCACCAGAATAGTATTTGAATAAAATATTGCATTCGATACGAAGCTATGTCTTTTTTATTTACTTTAGATTTTATTTGTGGGTGAAAAATTAAATTTGTTTAAAAAGCTCAAGAAATTACATATCAACCTACATATATATATATATACAAAATAGTGTTAACACACGTTTATATTCGTGTAAATTTCACAGTTTATATATAATACATGTGGCAATGTTTCCTTTATTTACTTAAGCTCAAGTATCTGGGTGAAAAATTTAATTTGTTTAAAAAAAGCTTAAAGAGTATTGTAAGGCATTGACTATGGAATAGAGAACATTTTAAAAGTTGAATAGAAGCTAAAGCTAGGATAATTTACAAAAAAAAAAGTTCGTGACCTACAAACTAGATATATAAAAGTAGCCAGTGAGAATTTGAAAGCTTTTTGATGTACTTTATGGAATGCTGCGTTAAATTTGCGCTTTACATAACCATTATTTGACTTTACATTTGTTAGTAAAAAACTTTTTAATTGGTTATTTCTTGGATATATGAAAGAGTTAGCGTTAGTTTTATCAAAAATTAACATTTATCAAACTATTTCTAGTGTTTCTAAAAATATTAAATGTAAGCTTAACTAAAAGTTTTATTTCATTTTTCCAGGTTCAAAAACTAAATGTGACGCTTTAAAAAAAATTTACTATTTACTTGTAAAACTACTCGAGAAAAGCAATAAACTTGCACAAACAAGTAATTAGTGGTATATTATTTATGTTATAAACACCATAGTTGTGGATACAAACAAAGATAAGAGCGTAGGAAGGAAAATGTTGTTTACGTGTAATTAGCACACATCCTTTGTTAAATAAAATATTACTTGAAATTACTTAATTTTAATAGGAAATAACTAAACAACAAAATAACTGTCAGTTTTATTTTATTATTAATATTTTTTATATGTTTATTTCACTGCTAAAACGGTATAAGCTTAAATCAAAACGGCTTAAAAAATTATAATTACCATATTATATTAAACTAAAAGAGCATTAAATATATAAACTCTTTTAGTTTAATACCTTTTTCTTTTCAAGTATAATTATATAATTAGTATATGAAATTAAATACTTCTGACTATAGGTATATCTAAAATTTAGTAAACTTTAAAAATTAAAAAAGGTTAAATCAAAGTTGTTCAGTGATATTCATAATATAGCTGATGGTAAGTACAAAGTAAAAATATTACGTTTGTCAAAATAATCATCTTTAAGAAACTATTTTAAACATCTAACTTTATTTTAATATAATCTTAATGTAAATTTTATAATTCTTGTTGAGTTTAATTAATTTTACTTTTGTTATATTCATAAACAAACAATTAGAGTTTTTAACTTATCTTTTTATAAATGAGAAAACTTAATTTAACCAATTTAATTTAATCAACCAGAAGTTTATCACAATACTATGTTTCTTCTTATAAAAATTTATAAGTTTCTATTTTATTATAAAGTATCAGAATTAAGTAGAAAATTTGTACTTTTCTTCAATTTATTATAAACTAAATTTAAGATTTCTAACTAGTACCTATTATACAATCAAAATTTTAAGTAATATAATTTCAGTAATAAACATTTTAAATATTTTTTTTCCAACATGTACATACAAAGAACAAACCACTGGTGTGAGGACATTGGTAGAAGTGACGATCCTCGATAATCCGAAATCAGCAATCTTAACCTTGTGGTTCTTACTGACCAGTATATTCTGCGGCTTGATATCGCGATGAACCACTTTGTGCATGTGCAAGAAATCCAACCCCGAGCAACATTTGTTTCAATAATTCCTGATTAATATTTAATTATTTTTATTTAATGTGCAAGAAGTCCAACCGAAATAAAATTTGTTTCAATAATTCCTGATTAATATTTAATTATTTATATTTAATGTGCAAGAAATCCAAC
>NW_028140470.1:0-25840 GCF_965202585.1 Thalia democratica | reverse complement strand
TGGTTACAAATAACCCTTTTAAAACTTTACAACATAAATCATTATCGAAACACAGGTTTTTAATTAGTAAGTCGATGAAAGTTTTATGATAGATTTAAAACCACTGAAATTTTACATTTATATAATTCTTTTAAACTAACTATCACCATCAATTACAATTTGATTACTATAACTGAATTAATTTTTAATTTATTTTTGAAGAATAACTAACTACTGTTTAATTAAAAAAAAGAATGATTAGGTACGTATTCTAAGTAAAAAAGCTTAAACTTGTTTTACATTACTGTAAACTAGAAAAAAAAAATAATACTTAAATCTTATGGTCTTATTATGAAGTGCAATGTCTACGAAACGATACCAGTATCTTTATCCAATTGCTAAAAGATATTTACTAAATTATTAAAGATGTTAATGGTGGCCAAGTAGTGTACATTTTCATAACCGAAAGATTCTTCGTGTATCAGTCCGTAAAACCAAACATTTGTTGCAATTTTTTGTATGTCAATAAATTAAGAACATAATAGTAAATAACTAATTTATGTTAATATATAGTAGAATCATTAATTAATTTTTGAAATTACTAAATACTAGTAATAGTTTATTAAACTGTTTTCTTTATTAATATCAAATAGTTTGGAGTTATACCAAACATATTTAGCTCTTGATAATTCATATATTTTTCGATTATATGTGTCTTCTATTGATTAAAAGTTGAAATATTTTACTATTATAGCCCATAAAATTTTTGGTATACTTCTACTATAGAAAATTAACAAGTCAATTATTTTAAGTTTTATTTTGACATCTTAGTAGTAAAATGTTAACGTATTTGACTAACAACTACAAACACGACAAACAAAGTTAATAAACTTAATACTTTTGATTAAAGAATTCTTTTAAGTCAGGCAACATGTTGACTACTTTTTGAATGAACAAACGGCAGAAACTTTCATATTAACAGGTTACTTTAAGAGGTAAGCTTCATTTTGAAAACAATATGTACCTTTTCTTAAGTATAATACTATAAATAAATAAACATAATTCAAGTTATTTTTATTTAAAAAAAGAGTTTTGTAGAAACATTTTTTTTCTTTTTTAAATTATTTAAAATGAACCAAGAATTTGTTAGTTTACCACTTTCTAAATATCATTCTTGATTAGTTTAAACCTATTAAAAGTTAGCTTTGTTAATCAAAAAAGAAGCAATAGAAAATTATTATAAATGTCAAGAATAACTTACAGAAAACATGTTTTAACCCGTTTTTTTTTGTTGACTGGTTTTACACGAAACTTAAATGATTTAGATTTGTAAGTAAACAATTTTAAATTAAAATAGTTTGCCTACTGAATAAATAATTAGTCATAGTTGAAGAGATTTACAAGTTACCAAACTACGTAGCTAATATTATTTATAATAAAATATTATTCAATTTCAAAATCAAAAGATAAATTACATTAAATAAATGTTAACAAACCAGACACATACTTTAGAATCAGCTTTAAATTTAGGCTAAGTTTGTTGATTTTTAGAAGTTAATTAACACTAAAGTCTTATTCATAACTTTGAAATGTAAATTAAAGTTCTAAACATGCTTATAAAAGTAATATTACAATAATATAGTTAATATAATTTTGACTACTAGACTAATGAAGTTTTTTAAAAATACTTGAACACTTATTTTAAGTACATGCGGTTTGTAGAATTAAACGTCACAAAGTAGTTTATATATCTTTTAGACTATGTATTGTATTCATTTTTTCAGTCTCTTTTGTTTAAACTAACTTTTATCTTATAAAAAGCCAGAAACGCTTAATTGTGAACGTAAAATTTGATCATTACAGAAGTTTAAGTAGAACTTAAAATACTTTTATACTTTTGTTGACAAAGTAATATTTGCAATAATCAGTTAAATGCACTATACGCCAAAGTGTTTTCAATTACTTCTTTTTAAGTATTTCAAGACAACAAATGTTGATTATACTGTACATTAATTATAATTTTTTTGTTAATTCTAGATTTGTTTTATAAAGCGTGTTGTTACGTAAACACACGGTGTGACGTTTACATGTATTAACTTCAAAAACTTAATTACAAATATGAAATTATTAAGAAACAGACTTTTGTTATCACTCTAGAAAAAAGGTAAAACAGTTTGTAAGTGAAAAAACTTGACTGTATGATTCCCTCATATACGTAGTTCAAGCTGTTACCTAATCAACTAAATTGAGTTTTTCTACAATTTTTTGTCGTCTTTTATAATTATATGTATCGGATATATTGTGTTTATAATTATAATTTGGATGTGCCTAAACTAATTATATTGGTTATAAGTTTATAAATATTATACTTCTAATTCAAAGTAAAATATCAAAACAACTTTTCAATATTTTAGTTTAATTTGGTTTCTAAAGGAGTTAAACTTTATATAGAAAACTTTTTGATAAAGGAGAGCTAATATTTAATACATTTTAAAAATATTATACTGTGTAACTAAACTAACTTACAAGATATATCATATCTTAATATTCCATAGTATCACTTGCAAGGAAATTTAAAATCTATTTACACTTGGTTTTAACTTTAACCAGAAAATATTTTCCACTACTATTTTTTCACAAATGGATAAGAAGTTGAAATATTTTGACTCACAAACTGTTACTTACAAAAATTGTAAATTTTGTAAAACTTGCTACTTTATATTATAAAATTGAAAACAACTGTTTGCTGTAGTTATACGTTTACGTGACAACACTTTTTATGAGTATGTAAACTCGTTTTATTAAACACAAATGACTTAAAGTGTTTTATTTTGCTCAGTTTAGTTATGTTGTATATGTTTGATTTAAAGAGCTTGATTAATTTTATTATTTCATTCTCTACTATTTTTTTTTCACTTAAATAGGTAGCAATTTTTGTCACCTAAACTTGGTTGTAAATAAAATATTAAATTTGCACATCTTTATTTAGAGCTTGATTTAAAAATAACTATTTTAAAAGTTAGATATAACTACTTGGCTACTAAAATTTAAAGAGAAACTTAGTATAACATTAGTACATAATAGACACTTGTGAAAGAATTATACTTTGACGAAAAGCTTAAATTATAGATCGAAATTCTTTTTAAAAAAAAAACTTAAATAGATATTAAGTTTTATGTAGATTTTCTATGTTAATTCTAATTTAAAATAACATTTTATTTAAGCTAGCAAAAAACTAGTTGTTTTATTCTAATATCTATTTATAAAGCTGATAACTTGTTCGTTCATAGATATCACTTTAAAAAAATAGTTATCTATTGAAAACAGCACAACAAATAAAATCTAAAAACTATGTTTAACAAAACATAAAAATCCGAATACTAATAGACAATTTTAAATGCTTTTTTCACAAAATGTAGTCAGAGAGAAACACTTTTGATCTACAAGTTCTGATTTAACAAAAGAATAAAATTAGTCAACTCGACCTGTAATTAACAATTTTTATGTTATATTTTCTTAAGATATACGGAATAAGATTTAAGAAAATGTTTATTTATAAAGTTTTTGAAGATTTATTAATCTTTTTTGATAGATTTGCCACAACATTATTGCTCAAAAAATTATTTTAGCTTGTATGTTACTTTTTGACAGTTTATAAAAAAATATTATATTTAGAACAAAGTTAGTAACAGTTTTCATTTACAAAGTCTTTTTATGAACCAAAAAATACCTATTTTGTATAATTAGTGACGAAATTGTATACAAGCGTAATAACTTAGTCTCAAACAAAACATTAAAGTAAAGTTAGGTGCTAGACAGTCAAACTATTTGTATTTGTAAAAATTAAAGTTGTTAAAATGTACTTATCATCATGTTAATTTTATTCAGCTACGACGTCTATCTGATACTAATATTTAATTATAAGTTTTAATTGGATACTATTGTCTTGTAATAATTTTTTGTAATCTTATTTTTGAAGACGTGTCTTAATCAAAAAAAAATTGTGATAGCATTTTAGTTTTATTTTATTGTAACTTAATGTTTTAAAATTAATTCACAAAAACCAGTTGTTTTGATATATGTATCCATTTTTAAATATAATATATATGTATAGCTTAGTAATCAAAAATCAAATTTTTACTACACTTAAGCTTGTTTAGTAATTTCAATTAATGAATTTGTAGTATATCAACTATTAACTCAACTTTATTAACAAGTCTTTAATGAAAATTTTTTTTTTGTTGACTAAAGTAAAACAAACATTGTAAATTTTTTATAATTTTTTCTTTTATTATTAGAGTTTTACTTAGTTTTGAACTACAAAAATTAGTTAAAATTATTTATAAAAACTTATAGATTCCGTTTGATTTTTAGAAGGTTTGCATCAGTTGGAATTCTTTTAAGCCAGAATGCTCTACTTTTGTTCTTAACCTTATTCACAAATATTTACCATCACCATTTTAATTAACATTTATTGGATTTACTTAACATTTTTACCTAACATAAAACTTATATAACTTTGAAGGTTTGAATATTGCATATTTTTAGGTTCATCGTTGTTTTTAGTCATTGACCATTGACCATTGTTTTCATGTTATAGATACTAATAAAACGGAGAGTTCTTTTAATAAATAGTTTTAAAAAACAACTTTTAACAATTTTCAAGACATAGCGTAGCTATACAAATCACAGTACAGTTAGACTTATAAAAACCTTGACAAAATATTAACACCTTGTTTAACTATAAATATAAACATTAAAATTTTCAAAGGTTTTTAAAGGATATATAGTCAATATTTTGTTAACTTACAGTTTATTTTGAAATAATATCGATGAACTTTATTGAACTTGTTATTTTTATTATAAGTTTAAAAACAATGTTTGCTGTCATTATACGTTTACTAGACAAAACTACTTATGAATTTTAAAACATGTTAAATTAAACCTAGTTGAAGATTTTTTTAAAGACAACTAGTCGAAATTTTGTTGAATTACAAACTAAGACAAAAAGACGTGGAAAATTTGGTAAAACTTGCGTTTTTATATAATATAACTACTAACAAGTGCTTGCTGTTGTTATACTTTTATCTACGTATTTACAAGCCAAATATGCCTAGTTTTTAGAAACTATTTTCCTATCCTGATTAAAACTTGTCTTCGACCTTAAACAAAACTTTATTAAACAAACACCTTTTCATTTCCAAGTACTAAATAGCTTTTTTATACACGTTTTATTTGTTTTAAAATTCTTTTAAAATTTAAATATATAAAAAAATAGGTCATAATTAGATTAAAACTTTCAATCATTATTAGACGTTCAATAATCTAATATATGCAAATTTCGCCTTTTAATAAATAAATTTATATATATAAAGATTTATTGAAACTAATTTTTTATATTTTAAAATCATTATACTAAAAGTAAAACTACAAAGAACATTATTTATATGAAAAGAATTTTTTTTTATTCTTCAATAAGCCTTGAAAAATGACTAGCACACAAGTCTAACAATAACATCTTAGAAATTAAATTGCAAGCTTTCTTTAATTACGCTTCTATTGTACAGACTACATGCTTTTGTCCAAGCTTGTGTTTCCGAAAACTACCGATTTTTTTAAAGAAAATTTATATTTAACACAATAACTTTTGAATTCAAAAACTAATTACTCTGTTTTAATAGATTTTACCAAATAATATTTCTACAACAAAATATGTTGCTACTTTATAATATTTTATATATAAACATTGATTTTTGTTTAACAAAAGGTTAGTAATTTATTTTCACTTATGTGAAATTAATTTTAATTGGTTAAATGTAGTTATAAAACAATCGCAAGTATTTTATCACAAACAAAGTAGTTTTAATTTTAGACCTATTTGTTTTCAATTCATCAAAATGCTGACTATATTGTCACCTTACCAAAATGTTTCAGTAAAAGCATTTTAATTTTACTTAAATTTAATGTTACGTTTATAAGTTAATAACTTAACTATTTTAACAAAAATTGAAAAGTAAAGTAGTCATCTTTTTAGTGACTTCAAAATTTAGGTTCACATTATGGTTTTTAATTATTGTATACTTGTCCCTTAACATTTTAAAACTGAATACGAATATTTGCTTTTCATAAACATTTACGTCAGATAACTGCTAATGAGCATGTGAGTTGGTTTATTGAAAAATATTTTAAAATATTCTAATCGATTAGACACTTACTTATAGTTTAACAGTTGCCCTGAAATGCTTGAAGTCTAATTTGAAGTTAAATAACTATTTAAACTTATAGATATACAACGTTGATATGAATACTGTGAAGTTAAATAAATAAAAAAACGTTTTGTTTTACACCTAAAAAAAAATAAAACTTAGCTTTAATAACTGTTTAGGCTGCAGCTTATTTAAAAGGTTTATTAATTTCAAAGTTGTAAACATGTTTTTTATCAATGCTTTACTAATCTAAAGTAGAGTAAAACCGCTGTTATTTAAATGATCTTTAAACTGGAATAAAAATGTACCTATTAAAAATATAGGTTTCCTTAAACACTAGTTTTTTTCACAATATGTGATTTATTTTGATGCAATTTTATATAAACGACAATGAATCTTTTACAAAAAGTTTATATAAGAATTCTAAACTTGAAACAATTACAAACTTTCAGATATTCAAAATTTGTATGTCATTAACGATTTAATAGTATTTTTTTTTAATATTACAATTGTTATCTTGTTTCGAACTAATTATATAAAATACCAAGTTAATGTGCGACTTATACTCGTAATAATAAAAACTATTTGTAATAATTTATAAATCTTTTATTTCTTTTTTATTTTCGATACAACGTAGTAGAATTGTTACTTTAAAATACTATTTCTTGATAAAAACTTATTGTATTAAATTTGATAAATAACCTAAAACATAGTTTTAAAGTTGTAGCAGAGCTATAATCTTTAGTTATTCTTATTGTGAGCATATGTAATAATGTATATTTCAAACAAGCTAAACATAAAATATTTCTTTTTACTTTTAGTATTTTTATAGATAATCAAATTTTGTATGCAGACTTTATTTAATAGTTGATCTTTAAATCTAAATTGTATAGCTTTTAATGATTGCTACGTTCGAATTTTAGGTTTATAATATTAACTTATATATTTTATATATTTATCTTAAACAACTTACATTTTCAGTAAATTATTAGCCATATTGGTCTATTTCCTGCTTTTACTATGAATTAGATTTTGGAAACAAACAAGTAATATGTTTTGTTTGTAACTTCAATAACTGTATAAAACAGTCGATTACAAACAATTACAATGCTTCTAATTTAGAAAATTTTTCACTGAAGAAGCAATGTATTTTTAAATTTAGGTACTGTTAAAATGGTGTTTATGAAAAAAACGTTTGCTAGCTTCCGAATTATTTAATTAAAATTTTTTTATGTAAAAAGTTTTATAGCGTAACTGTACAGCAAATTCTTATTAAGATTTTTTGTTTATTATAAATGATTTTTTTGTCTAATCAGCCGGCACTATATTATAAAAAATTTTAAGTCTACTAATGGTTTACTAATTTTTTTTTAAATTATAATTAGACTCTCTACAAGCTTTCTACAAACAGTCAGTAAAAATAAAAAATATACGTTTAGATATTATAAAATAAATAGATAAATTTAGATTGGCTACTTAACTTTAAATTTTTCTATTTATTTTAAGCTTAAAAACACTTTTAACTTGCAAACTTGTTTATATAGTAATTAATAAAATAAACAACTAATATTCCAAGAACAACCTTAAAAACTTAAATTAAATTAGTTTAGTTTTTGTCTACCTACCGAAAAGTAATATATAAGTTAATATTTTAAAAACTTATGACTTTTATAAACTAAGCTAACGTTTATAAGTTAATAATTTTTACACCAAACTTACAGGTCAATAATTAAAGTAAACTGAAAATACTATATTTAAAATTTATAATAAACTTTTTTATAAATTTTACTTGCAAACTTAAACTCATTTTCAAAATCAAAAGAAACAAGAATTGCAAAACCTAAGAATAATTTTAACTAAAAAACTTCACTAATCTTTTGAATTATTTATATAATTAAAAAAATATTTTAAAAATATTCATTATCCCTAAGCTACTTTAAGTCAAATCAAAATTGACCATTAATCAATAGTTTATTAGTTGTTTTTATAAAAATTACTTAACTTTTAAAGTACTTTTATAAGGATAACTTGAAAACTACTAAACAATTTAGAGTTTTAAATTTCACTCAAAAACTTATACTCAGATTAAGATAAAACATTTTTACTGTTCTAAAGCTTTTGATATGTACTGATTAATGATGTTTTACATTAAAGTCATGGTTTCGAAAGAAAACACTGTAACTTAATAGTTTTAAAGTTCTTCAATACATTAGTTTTTGAAAAGTTTATTTTTTGAAATCGTATTTAACTAGTTTTGTGTTGTATTTTCATTATTTTAATCATTGTTTTCTAAATAAGTTATAACAAATCATTAATCACAATTAGACGTCATTATATGTTTAAAGTAAGCACACAGTAATAATTTATACATAAATAACAATACAAAACATATATAGAAGTCTTGAGTTATTTTCTTAGTTTTAAAGTCAACCTAATATTGACTACTGTTTATTTTCAATGACATTTATCTTTTTAATTACTTCCTACTATTAATATGAGTTTTTTTTTCCTATGATTGTTTTGGTTTTGTTATGTTTAAAATCAGTCAACTGAACACAAATATAATTCTGATTATAACTTTACTGTTATTTGATATTAAATCTTTCTTGCAAAGCATTATTATATTTGCATTTCTGTCTCTTTTTTGATGTTATTTTAGATAATTCTTATTTATTGTATGTAGCTTTAACAAAGTCCTACTTTATTTTTAAGCGTAGATATAAATATTTTTTGTCATGAAATTTTCAAAAACTTTTTTACATTTCGTCTTTGCTTGCTTTAAGATTACTAGTAAGCAGTAAATTATGTATTTATTAACTAAAACTGATTTTAAAAGTACCAAACTGTTTTACTTCGAAGGATATTAAATTTATAATTTCTTGAAACTTCGTGTCAACTTGTTTGAAAGTCTTTTTAAAATTTTTAGTGTTTATCTAAAATGAGTTTTCGTAAAAATATTAAACAATTTTTTAAGTAGAAACAGTTAATTTTTAATTACATATACGACATTGATAACCAAAAAAAAAATTAAATGCTAAAATTTAAAGAAAACTATTGCAAGTCAAAACATTTGGTTATAGATTCTTTTTATAATGCCGTTACCTCTTACCTTAATTTATTAAAAATAGTTTATTCTAAATCTAAACAGTTGTCTAAACAAATAATATACATAATTTTGTCATTAATGATATCATTTATATACAAACATTATTTAATTTTCTTTTCTTATAACTAATAAAAAGTTTCAAAGAAAAATGTTAATAGAAGTTTATAGAAGTTAAGTTAAAAGTTTATTACAAGTTTGAAATTTCATTTTTATTTATAAACAATGAAGCTAGTTGTAATGATTTTTTTAATTAATTAACGTTACTGTTATTGAAATAAATAACTGAATTTGGAGTTTGATTTTACAAAACGAGAAAGATATGAAAATAGACAAAATTAACAATTTAAATTCTTTGTTCAATAGAAATTTAACAGTTTAAAATAATGGTAACTTTTAACTCACACTTATTTCTACTGATTATATAATTAATATAAAAACATGATAAAAAAAAAATTAATTGATTATTATTTTTAAATTTCATATCTACGTTTAAAGTGGTTTGAACTGTAAGCTAACATAATGACCAGTTTTTTGTTATAACTGAATGTTTTATTTAGTTTGGGATGTAATTTCAAAAACATATCGAACATTTTTGTTAAACAAGGAAATAAGGAAATTTGAAAATAAGAGTTCACTAATGATTAATTTAAGTTAAGTCAAAGTAAAACTTTTAGAAAGTCTATGTTTCGTAAGCTAAAGTTTTAGAGGTAATTTGAACTAAAAAGCATAAAATATGAAAAAATATATATAATTTTAATAACATTTTTGTTTTTATGTTTCTTTGTTAATAAAGTTTGTTTGTGCAGATTTAAAACTTGCGTTCTACATTAACTTAATTTAATTATGTTTATTTAATTACTAAACTTACAATAAAACTGAAAATTTTGGTCAAGTATTAACTAAAAATTTAAAACTATTTAATATTTGTTTCCAAATTTTTTTAATCAAGTTATATTTTAAGATTAAAAACATGAAGCAAAAAAAAAAAACAGTAGTGATAGTTTTTAAGAACTTAAATCTGACTATATATTTTTTTGCAATAGCGTTAAATTTTAATAAAAATAATCACATTACAGTTGTGAGTAACATTTTTTTTATTTTTGAAATGTTATATTTTTAACTGAATATTAGTATACTGCAAACTATATTTTAATAAATTTTGATGATAAACAACTTTTTATTTTGCCTTAAAACAATAAAAGTAAAGTAACGTGCAGATGTTTAAGATCAGTGTGTTGTAGCGGACAATTGACTCTCTTTTTATAATATGAAATAAAAAACAAATTTAAAGCCGAAATATAAATAAAAAAAGCGCATTTTATTTTTATGAAGTAGTAAAATTTTTGTTACTTTCGTCTTAAAAAGTTTGTTATCAAATATAAGACTTTTTTAAAATACTTAATCACTCTGTACATGAGAAAATAAAAATCTTTAATTTCTATGTAAAATATACAACGGTTTGAAACCGGCAGTCAGGTAATGCATTGTGGTGAGCTTAACCAATTTAAAATAATAATTATTCATTTTTTAGATGTAGTCCGTTTCTACCTAAGGTTTAAGTATGCGTTTATTAGTTATAAAACCTTATATTTGTACTCATTTGTTGTTAAAAGTTTTTCATTACTTCTGTAGTGATCATTTATCTTTCTGTGTACTTTACACTGTAATTAAAATACAATTTAAACCTTTTTCACTAATAATCTAGTTTGCAAATAAAATACAAATTTAATCTTTTTCATTAATAATCTAGGTAATTTTAAATACTTATCTTCACTTTTACTGTTATCTCCCCTTTGTATAATGTACGTGTTTACAATTAAAAAAATTAATTTATGAATCTTTTGGATGTCTGTAACTTTAAGTGTACTTTAGACAATTAAAAAATATTCAGTAGTAGATAACATTATGTTGACTTATAAACTAGCAAACGTAATACAATCAATTCTTTTGAAAACTTGTTTGTATCTATGCTAAAGTTTGTATCATATGTTTAGGTTTTTCTACAAATACGTCACTAAATGATCTAAGAAAAATGTTGTTAAACAGAAAAAGCGCCAAAGTATTTAGATTATGACCCGTTGCAAAATAAACTACGTGTTGAAAAAGGAATTACGAATTAAATTTTTGAGTTTTAGGATTTAAAAGTTTCTCTTGCAGTTTTATACAATTAAATTAAATTGAATGACAGTCTACACGACGTTGACTTATAAACTAAAAGTAATAAAAACTGCTAATGCCTAAAAATTTGTTTGTTATTATGTTAAACATTTTAGCATAAGTTTGTGTTTTTTTTATGAATACGTCAAAAGAAAACAAATAAAAATGTGGAAAACTAGAAAAAATGCTAAATTTTTTTCTTTGATTATAACTTTTAAATGCATCAGTTTATTATGAAACTTTTCAGTTTTGTATTACTTTTGATTAAAAAACTAAAAAAACCAAGACTTTATATTTATTGTAGAAAATACTTTCATCAATTTCCTCTACCTTATTAACTATATCTAGTAAAATAAATAGTCAAAAAATAAAATGTAGTTAACCTTCTACTAACTTATAGATGCCAAAATTTAAAAACAAAAGTTGAAAACATTATTTTTCTCAGAAAATTTATATGGACGTGTTTAAGTTTCTTTATAAAGTTTCGTTAGCATTCAAACTAAGTTTTGTTTACATCAAAAATATATCTTGGTGCAAAATAACTAGAACTTTTTTAATTATGTACTGGTATTTAATCTTATAAGTTTTCTTTTAAAAAGTGATACTATTATATTTTTTACAAATATTTGTTATTACATTGCTCTATGATCACTGATTAAAAAATGAATAAATAACAATACTGCTTCATTTAAAAAAATTGCGATGAATAAGTGAATGTTTGATTTTTTATCATCAAAGCATATCAAAGAATATTAAACGAAAGCTTTGAAATTGTATTACTATAACCTCGTTAGTAATAAAATGTTAATAATAATTTTAAAAGCTTGTAAATTACAGGCTTTACACAAGCAAGTATGTTTTATTTAGACATAGATATTTACAAAACACTTTACATAATGACTAAAACAAATTATTTTTGGTTGATATTGGGTTTTAAATAAAAGCTATAAGCCATATGGCAAAATTTAAAACAAGCAATCTAACGCTCACTTATCATTTACTGAATTTGTTTGTACAATCTTTTTAAGTAGCTAATAAACTTCTTTATTTCATTTTATAAATTTACTTGCTTGCGATTGATTTTAAACCCCGCTTACACTATGTTGTATAAACAAGAATATTCTTTGAAATTTTAATATAACTGGATTCAAAAGAAGTAGTTTAAAAGTAAAAATATATTTGACCTTTAAAAAAATTATATGTAATAGTTTAATAGCTACGTCATATAAATATGTTTTCGATAAACTTTTGTGTCTTAGCTGATTTTTAAGCTAATTTCCCAAAAAAGATTATTTTTATTCGATAATTATTACAATAATTAAATATTATATTGGATATTTATTTTTAAATTAGAAATTTTATGTAGTACTTTGTATTATTTAAAGTAATAAAAAAAAATTTTAGGATATAATTTAACAAAACGTTTAGATGCACATAAAAAATAACACTCTTTGTCAACAAAACTAAAATAAATGGTTAAGTTGCTCTCTGATGCTACTCTAGACAGACTGCTACATTAAAAACTCGAAATCAATTTACAATTTGTTCAATTTTATCTCCACAATAACTGCAATAACTAGTAAAGTTGCAAATAAGCCAAATAAAATTTAATAAAAAAGTATCAAAATCTAAGAAAGGAAGGCCATTACTTTTGGAATATTTACCATATGGGCTATTTTAAAAACCAGTTTAAATAGTTTTAATAAGATTAGTTTTTATACGCTTAAATCAGTTAAAAATACTTATTATCATTCAAATTGATTTATTTATATAAGGTTATTCATAAATAACTCAACTTATTTTAGCGCAAATATACAATAAGGTTTAAAATGAAAATATTCAACGACGTTTTATACTTAAAAAGTGTTTTCAGTCACTAAGATGTTGAATATAGTAAATAATCAAACAAAACTAAGAAATAAACGAACTTATTGTCGATAAATCGATTTGAAACTATCTAATAATATTGTTTACACATATATTACAGTAAATTTAGTATATATTAATTTATTTTGAATCATAACTTTTTATATATTCTTGTTACGTCATATAGAGATTACAATTTTATTTTTGTTTTAACGATAAGTTTTACATACTTATTTAACGTTAAATTCAAAATTAAACAAAAATATAATATTTTTTAATGTAATTTTTTTGATAGCAACAAAAGTGTATGATTAACAAAAAAAAAAAATTTTTTGTTTTCCTAAAAATTCAGTATGATTGTATCAAATTGTTTAATAGTCTTGTTAATTTATTATATTTAATTTTGAAGAGCTTTTAAATAGTTAATATAGATTATTAAAGTTGGAAAATTAGATTGATTTGTTGTATTCAAACTTAGGACGAATGTATACGAAAATAAATTTCTTAAGAATGATAATATTAGTAGATATAAAACTTGAATTTATATAGTTGTTAAAGTTTTGTAAACGCAATTAGTATAGTGATTTCATTTTAAAAATTCGTGACTAATTTTTTAAGATCTTAAAAAATATACTTATATTGTTTAACAGAAAGTCTAAGGTAAAGGTAGACGTATATATTGAATGTTTTGAACCTGTCATTTGCTAAAGCTTAGTTTTGTTTAGTTACTGGTAAGTTTAATTTAAACACTTTTTAATTTGAATTAGAAAAGCTAAAATTTTTGTGCTATCTGCAGAAAGATTTATTTTGCTACTAAAACCTATTTTATTTAAGATCATATCATTTAAAAAGCGAATAACCCTTCTTTATGGCGCTCCACTACAATAGGTAAAAATTCTAATGATGTGATACTAGATACTACTTTTGAGTCTATATCATAACGAAATTCTTTAAACCAATTTACTAGACTATTATAAATACTTTAATGCAAAAACTTTTTAATGAAGTAAAAATAAATGATCGGCACCCCTAGATTAAAAAAAACTTTTGCTTGGTAAAGGTAGATAATATTACTAAAATGAATTGAGCACATTTAATACAAACTAACATAGCTTATGTCCAATTTATATCTAATTTGTATTGAAAAATTAGTACAGGTCTAGTAAAAACCAGGTTTTTCTCAAACTCGACAAAAACGCCGATTTGGGAACTATTTTAACTACCGGAGGGCAATATCTAGAAAGCATGAGAAAAAATAAAAGGATACTTTATTTAAAAAGGCGATACCTTATAAAAAAAATTCATTATTTATGAAGTTTTTGCAAAGTGGACCCATATAAAAACGAGCTGAAAACCTTTAATTTAATTAGTTTTTATACACTTAAATCTGATCAAAAACACTTGTCATTATTTAAATTTATTTATACAAATTTATTAATAACTAATTGAACTAGTTGTAGCGTGAACATTCCATAAAGTGTAAATAGAAAACAATTTGAGTAAAATTAACACTAAACAAGTAGTTTTAGACTCTAAAAGTTTAACAGAGCAGGCAACCAAAAAAACTTTCAAATATAGACAAAACTAAAGTCAATAAATTGATTTAAAAACTAGTACAGTTAGATAACTTTAACATCTTCTATAATAAAGTTAGAATAAACTGTTTTATTTTAAACTAAAGTTGTTGACTTTTTTAATACGTAATACACAGACCAACCTATAAGTTTATTTTTGTTTCACTAAAATTTTTTTACTTTTAAAAGTGCTTAACACTAAAAATAAAGTTAAAAAACCATCAAATTTTTACTAATGTAATAAAATAACAAAAAAAGTTTATGAATAATTGATAACAATTATGGATTTACCTTTTTTTTTTCGTTTTTGTAAAAACGTTTTAAGTTTTATTAAAATGTTTTAGTAGTCTCGTCAAACCTATTATTTTTTAAAATTAATTTGTTTTGTACTGAAACTTATGATTAACAAATTATAAAACAACATAATTTGAAAGTAAAGTTTATATTTGTATTGTAATCACTGTAAACTTTCTTTTATCAAATACTAAGTCCGAAGTGAGTACTTGTACAACAACCTACTGCCTCCAAAGCTTAGAATATATTTAATTGCTTAACAAACTTGATTTTTAAAATTAAAAATTTTGATTACTTGGTATCTATCAGGAGCTATTTTATAACTTTAAAACTTGTATAACTTTGAAAAAAAATGCAGTTATAAATTATAAACCGCTTAGTAATGTAATAAATTAAAAAAACGCAATATATAGTTTACTAAAAATATTTATAAAATATTTTGTTATGGTTAAAATCTTAAGGAAATTTAGCAGAAATTTATCAGTCAACAAATATTGACTAACCTGTGATCGTTTTTAAATAGCCAACATCCTGCAACTATATTTTGTTTAGTTAACTTTAAATTAATTTAATAAAAATTAACAACACCATATGACATGTAACATCATGTATTAGCTTACTTAGTAAAAATATGTAAACTTTTATATAAGAGAAAATGTAATTTTGTTCTACTATACTTTAATTAACTACTTTTATTTGATCATAAATTTTATACTAAACTTTTACTAGCCGACACCCTGCTAGTTTAACGATAGATACCTGAAATATTGAACCTGCGACTTCGTAAATCCGAGACTTTATTTGTATCAATATTTTTTAGTATATCAATTTTAGATTTTACTTATGCGTGAAATATTTTTTTGTAAAATCACGATATCAAATTCATCTTTATTGGTTAATAAAGTAAAAAATAAGATGATGTGTCAAATAAAATGTATTAAAATTCTTAATAAATGTATATTACTATTTGTTTCAGTTTCTTATATTTGTATTATTTTAAGTTTTGGTTTTAAATACTAATAATAACTGAAAATAATATAATAAGGCTACTAGGTTTGTTTTACTTAAGTAACCACAAAAATATTTTCTATTCTAATGATTTTGAAAAAAGTAGTCATGTTTTGTTGACATACAAACTGCACTAAAAAAGTAAACTTTTAGGAATTGCCGTTTGATATATTATAAAACTTTAAACTAATTTTTGTTGTTGTTATACTCTTTTGAGACAAAACTGTTTTGAATCTTTAAACTTGTTAAACAAATTCTTAGTGAAATTTTTACTAAATGACAGGTTGTCAACTTTTTGTTGACATACAAATTAGATGACAAAGACGAAAAAAAAATTGGTAATTTTAAAACAAGTGTTTGCTGTTATTTAAAAATTACGTTACAAAACCAGTAGGGTTTGGAAAGTAATTTTTGTTTAAAACACGTTTTGGACATTTTAAAGTATAAGTTTAATATTTTTTGATTCAAAACCTAACATTCTCACATGTATATACCGAAAAGTTTACTTTGTGTTTGTTTTGTATGTACAAAAATGCTTGTAGAAGTTAAACATAAAAATACACATTTTATTCAATATATAATAACTCGCACAAAAAGCTGCTAATACTAAATGAAACTTAGCTATAGGATGGAAAAATTACTTTTTATCAGTTTAGAAAATTAAATTCATCAAAAGAAGTTTATGTTTATTAAAATTAGTAAAAATCGTGTTATTTGTTACATGTTTTAATAAAAGGTTGTAAGTAACAAACAATTAAAAAAGGATAGTTGGTAAAACTAATTCTTGATTTAAAACGATTTTTATAAAAACAATTATGAAACCTTAAAACTTGTTATTTTTATAATTTATTCTAAATATACTTTTAGATAGTCTCAATGACAAATGCCAAATCAAAACTGTTAAAAGATAAAATAAAAAGATCTGTATATTTTGTTGTATACCCACATAGTATTTTTAAGATCTAGATCTATGTAGCTTAAAATATTTAAAGATATAGTTTTAACTAAAAATTTTCATTATGTTTTATAAAGTCTTTTTTCTAAAATAAAAGTTTTGTTTGTACGTAAGTTTTCAAGAATTTTGAGAAATTCTTAAACACAGAAAACTATGTTTGAAAAAATTATAAGTATCTTATATTCAAAAAAAAGGTTTTATCATCTATTTGTAATCTATTTTTTATAGTAAGTTACGTATTTTTAAGTAATCGCAACAGCTTAGTTACAAATTAAATATTTGTAATAACCTAGTTCTTAAATAATTAAAGTTTGCCTTTGTTTTAATTTAAATTCAACAAAATATAGACTATTACGTCATATTACGAAAATGATTTAGCATTAGTGTCTTTATCTAACTAAATTCAGCATTAAATTTTTAATTTTAAAATTAAATTGATATTAAAAACTATAAAAAAAATTAAAAGGAAAAGTAGTCAGCTTCTAGCGACTTCTAAATTTTACTGTAATTAATTTTCACCAAAATTATAAATTTGTTAATATTTTTAAGCTGACAATGAGTATTTGCTGTTTTCAAATATCTACATCAAACAATTGTTGATAAGTATGTATATTAGTTAAAAAAAACATTTTATTTTACAAATTATTGCTTAATTAACGAAAAAAAAACGCTCAAAATGCTTGGTCCAATGACCTGGTAAACGAAAAATTTTCCGGTTATCGAGTTGTACACCAAAACTGCTTAACGTCATGTCCAGGACAGTTGCTGATGTTGTTACTTATATAACAATAGTTGCCCTAAGTTCTTTTAAGTTTAAAGTTAGAATTCAATATAAACTAAAATTACAAAGTTATTAAAAATATTATAAAGTGGTAAAATAAAAAAAATAATAATTTTTAATTATATACATTTAGTTTCTAATAATATAATAGATAATAAAATAAGTAATAAAATAATTTTCTATTATACTGAAAAAAAACATCTCATTTCCAAAACCTAAGTTTAGTTATATTATATAATGTTAAAATTAACGATCTTTTTCATTAGCTTAAGTTTAAAGTGATGTTAACTACGCAACCATCATAAAATTACTATTTTGTCAAAAGTTAAAGAAAGTACTGGACTCGGTCGGGTCAAAAAGTTTTTATTTGATCAAAATGAGTTAATTCAAATTTTATATAAGTCATTGAAAAACAGAGTATTAAAAATGTTTTTTTTTTTAGATTAAGTTCTTCCTAAATTTTTTAAAAAACAATAAATGCTTCAATCAAACTTTTGACTTGAATTTTTGTACATAGTGAATTTTATTTTTTTTTAAAAATGACTGTTTGTAATGTTATTGCTATTTCGTATGTAAATATAGATTAACCTATTGTATATAATATACTTAGAAAAAAAATATTTTTACATTTATAAACAGTGTTATTACTAGTATCATAGTGATATGCAATATTGTAAACAATTTTTCATTGACGTAACAGTCAAACAAACGCAATAATTCATTCATTGAAAAATTTTTAAATTATAACCAATCTTTTTTATAAATTCTAAAAAGTCAAATTTATAATTTTTAAATCACCTAATGTTGACCTTAACTAAAAACTTAATTATTTATGCTCCAATAGCATCTATCGCGTAAAAAATATTACTCAGTTTTATTTTAGTTATTTTTCTTTTGTCTAAGGTTTTAAGTTGAAAGTTAGTTAAAAAGGCTAAAATGTAAGTAGTATTAACTATTACTTTACAAAAGTTTAAAACTAAAAAAATATACATTAGTTTTTTATCAAGATATAATTTTGTTTTCACTTTATTTTAACTTTGCTGCTCAGTCTTAAAACCGAAACTTAATAAAATACCACTGTTCGATATTATTGCTAAGTTCCAAACTTTCTCTTTGACTTGTTTTAACGGATATGTAAAATTCCAAATCGTTGTAAAGCTCTTGTTTTAAAGTTATTTCAGTTTAATCAAGTGTTTACAACATACATCGTTTATTAAGTTACTTTTGATTATAAATTTTTTTAATATAATTTAACAGTATAGCTTTAAACTGTTTTATCGTTTAAATAGGTTTTTCATATGAAATAAATTTAGCTGTTTACATAAAATTCAAAATTAAAGTCTGATCTATATATTCTAACTTACCTAGTAACATAAACATTTTTATCATTTTATTCATATTATTACATAATAGAAATGAATCATGTAATGATGTATTATAATTCGTGTCTAAAATAGTTTTACATTTTAAATCTATTCAATAAGAAAATATTTAGAAAAAATTACTAAATATAAACGAACAATTAAGTTAAACAATGTTGTATTACTGTTAAAAATTGTATTAACTTAACTTTTAGCTCCCATGCAAAGCTAATCTTCAATACTTTGTATTAAAATGAAAAACAATAATATGTTAAAAATAACGATGAAACACTGGTCAACAAAATACGATATAAAATCATTTGAACAGTTTAAACATACTCTGTTAGATATAGCTTTTTAAAAATTTTGTTTATAGACAAAAGATTAAAAATTTACTTAGTAATAAAAGATTATTTTATTTTGAAAATAACCATAAAAATTAAACTAATCAACAGTACTTAGTTTATAGTTATATTATAATAAATAATTTAATATTTAATTAATATACATGTTAGAAATTTCATGACGTATCAGTTTACTAAATGCAAACACATTGTTTATTATTTAATACTTTTAATCTAAATCCTTTGAGTTTAATTAAATACTATACCCATATTTTTTAAGTCAAAGAATGTTTGACTACCTTAATTTTAAATTTGTTTAAAAAAAACAGTTAGATGTAGTTGCTGTTGAAATAAGAACTAACAAGTTCAGTTTAGTAAAGAATTATTGAGTGTTATTCGTTAAAAGAATATCCTAATAAGACGAAAACCCTTGTTGTTTGTCTTGGATGTTGTGTTTGGTCGTGTAGTAAAGTTCATTGTTTAATGTTTACGGCCGTAATATATATAAGTTAGTTTTTGTAAAAATTCTGAGTAAATAATAGTTTTAATTTGATAAAATTTATACCAGTACATAAAAAAGACTAAGATGACCAATACAACATGAATTTATTATATTACTTAGGTTTCTTTTTTTAGTAAAGAAGAAGTATGTAAAAATTAAAAACTTGGTTAGTTTATTACAGATAAATTTAATACTTTTGATAATAATAAAGTTTTTTATCGAAAGATTAGTAGTTTAGTATTTAGCTAATCTTTTTCGACCCGAGGTATTAAAAAAACTTTTTAGAACTACTGGTTTTAATTTAAATTTTTATTTATATTTTTCAACGAACCAAAACACTTGTTTTTTCTCAATATAAGTATTAATTTTAAGTAATACACATTAAAAAACTTCACTAAAAAGGCAGCAGTGTAGTTACGTAATCAAGCTAAAACCACAAAACTTAATTATAAGTTTTGTTATAAATATTTCATTATTATAACTTAAAAGTGCACTTGGTAGAGGTAGTAGTTTTCTAAGTCAAATTACAAATATTGGTAAAATGCTTTTCGAAATATTCTGTTTTAGTATCAGCAATGTGTTAATTTCAATCAAATAAAAAAAATTGTTTGACATAATCAAGTATGAATTTTTATTTTTAAAAAATATATTCGAGGTAGTTTTAATAATTTGTTATCATTAATTGTATAAAATGTCTAAAATTAAAACTAGCAGCGTAGTGAGATGATAAACAATACAATAAAAAAATAATAATAAATAAAAGTTTTATGTATTACAAAAACTTATTCAATAAGAAATTTTTTGAAAAAGATAATGAAAACAAACTAACATTAAGTTAATGAAAGTTTTACATTAACTTAAAACTTTATTAACTAGTTTTTTTTGCTCCCATGCAAAGCTAGACTTAAATATTTTAATTTAATAGTAAACTAATTATTATACGAGAAAGCTAACGATCAAACAAAGGTCAAAAAAATACTGAATAAATTACTTTATTTAATTTACTAACAAATTCTAGTAGATATAACTGTTTGCTAGTTTTATATATAAGCAAAAATAAATTAACTAGTAAGATAAAAAGAAAAATAGTTTTTAAAGATAACAATAAGAAATAAAACTAATTTACAATAATAAGTTTTTAATTATGTTTTGTAGAATTTTTTAAAGTTTCATGACGTAATTGTTTACAAGCAGCAAACACATTGTTTTTTATTATGTACTTTTATAAAAACATAGCTTTGAGCTTTTTAGTTTATTTACCTCTTATTTTTAAGCCAACTAACGTCTGACTACCTTAACTTTAGATTTGTTCAAAAACAGTTAGTTGTAATAAACAGTCAAGTAAAGACTAACGAGTTCAGTTTTGTTAAAAATTAGGAAATAATATTTGTTTTATAACTAACATATAGTTGAAAAAAACCTCAAAGCAGTACATACAAATTGACTATTATAACTTATACAACAAGTCGTTCTGTATTATTTTGATGCTTTTATATACTAAAAGTGAGATATGTAACAAAACATAAGCACCCATATAAAACTTTAATAAAATGTACGAAAACTCTATTTACATTTATAATATCTTAAAAATGATATATTAATTATAATTTTACAAAACTGTTTTGACTTTAGTTTTCGAATAAAGTTTTTAAAGTTACTAGTTTTAATTATAACGCTTACTTTGTTTTATAAACAAACTTAAAAAACTTAAAATCAAATAGATTTTTTATATCTAAAACATTGCTGAACAGAAAAGAAATATCTATTGATAGTAAAGATTGTAGTCTCATTTATAATAAGAATAAAAATAAAATGTATTAAAAAATACTACACTAATTCAAGTTTATAGAAAGATTTTAAATTTTTGATTAGTATTCGTAAAAATGTTTTCCATACTTTCATTTTTTTTTTTTTTGCGAACCTAAAATGGTTTAAAATATCTTTAATTATGACATAAAAATGTTTACATTTTAATAACATGTATTTCAAATTAATAATTTAAAACAAAAACAATTTAAAATTTAAATAAATTATCTAAATAATTAAGAACAAAGTATTTTTTTCTTAAGTTCTTTTCAAAACTGATTTTCATTTTTTAAAATAAATTTAGTTTAATGTTAATTTTCAATTGTTTTTTTTCTTATCAGACTAACTATTTTTTAAATAAAATTTTAGAATTTAGAGCAATCAATAAACGATGAACTCTAAATATATAGTTTTAAAGTATATTTTTTTCATATAAATAAGTATATTTTTCGTAAAAGTTTCATTTAAAAAATATCTAAGTCCACTTCGTTTCTAAACATATCATACCAAACAGTTTTTAAAAATTTATTGTTTAATTTTAAGTTAAACAAGGTTAAAAAGAATAGAATAATTAGTTTTTGTGTTATATTTTATTTTTTAAAGCTATGTAAGCAAACATTGTTAAAATTTCAAAAGTAAACAACAAATACAAGATTACCAGTAGTTTCTAATTTCATCGGTTTTTATTACAAATAAATTGTGAAGTAAAAATGTTACCTCGAGACTATGATTAATCTCAATTTAAACTAAAAGCCATTTACATTAAGACATTTACAGTTACATAAAACAGCAAACGGTCGTTTAAATAAGTTATTACTAATATTAAAAAAATGATATAATTTAGAATATAAAGTGAAATTACTACGTACATCAAAATTATGTTGACTGTTTTAAAATTCTTATAAACCACTATTAGTGACAATATAAGCTATGGTTCAATTAAGCTTATTTTATTGTAATTGTTATAATTGAGTTTTAATTAATTTTAATTATATAAAGTTAAACTTGTGTAGAACTTTATGTTATGATAGTATACAAATATATATTTATATATTGTAATTATAGTTATTAATACTTTTGATTTAAAACTCTCATTTTACTAATTTGAGGTTAAAAGAGTCTTTACAGTAACCTATCGCATCTTTACGCATTCGTGACGTTACGCACTCTCGTTTAGTTACGCATTTTAGAATTCGATAAAATTCAGAAAAGAAATGTTTTATTTTATTTTAATATTGCACAAATTAGGTTTATTGTATATTTTTTAATTAAAGATATGTTTTTCAATGCTAACTCACCTCACTTTATCTTTAGACTTTGTAAAATTATGTTACTTGACTTATTGATAATCATTTATGTATACCTCAGTATACCAGTAATTATTTTATCAATAAGAGATTAATTAAAAAACCTAAAAGAAATATGACTGTTTTAAATAATGAAAGTATAATGAAATAATGATAGTTTAAAACACAAATAAATAAAACAGCTTTCTTGCCCTACATATAAAAGAACATCTAAAAACAAATTTAATGAAACTTGCTAGCAAAATACACCATTTTTTAAATTGTAAAAAAATGCTTAATTATAAAATGATTTTGCTAAGTTAATAGAATAAAAAATAATCGTTAAGTATTAATAAGTAACATACAAATAAAGATAAATATAAAAGCTACTCATTATTAAAATTAGTTAATTTTTTTCTACCAGTATAAAAATTTTATAAAAATTTCAATTCTTTTTTTTTAATTTATATATAGTTTTATCTTTTGTTTTTATATTTGTAAATAAAGTAAACAAATTGTTAAAAGAAGAAAGTCTTCTCTTAATTAGAAGCAATATCAAAAAACAGCCATTATAGTATGTTTATTTGGTACCTCTCGTATCTTTACGACCTCTAATATCTTTACGCACTTTTTTCTGTGGACACAATGTGCGTAAATAAGCGAGAAGTTACTGTAATTAATACTAATGTTATGAAATTTTAATTTTTAGTGACGTAATGGTGTATAGCTGTAAAACAATTATATACAAACAATTATATACAAACAAATAAAAAAAACTATTTTTTTATTGAGGCATTTAAACACAAAAAAAAAAGATAATTTTAAAGTTAACCTCATATTAGCTAGTTATTAATATTTGTTAAAGTCTTTTGGCCTACAGAAGTTTTTTAAACATAAAAAATGTTCACTTAATATTCTAGATTATATCATTTTTTTAAAAAGAACTTATTTAAACGACCGTTTGCCGTTTTATGTAACTGTAAATGTCTCTATGTCAATATTAGTTTTGTAAAGTCTTTTCTCAAAAATACTTACAAGTAAAACTATATATTTTGATAAAAGAAACATTATTTAGTAAAAGTAAAAATAAAATCTTCATTTTTTGCAACTCAAACAAAAAATTATTGATCAAATAATTTCATTCTTAAAGTTAGAAATATTAATTATACTAATAAATTTTTTTTTTACAAAATAAAACACTTAAAAAGTTTTTAGTTTAAACATTTACGACTATGAGAAAATAAAAATTTTGATTATCAAGAAGCTTTTAGTCTAAATTGAGATTAATCCTAGTCTCGAAGTATCATTTTACTTCAAAATTTATTTGTAATAAAAACCGATGAAATTAGAAACTATTTTCGTACTTATAAAAACTTTAATTATAAAACTATGTAATTTAAATTTTAATTTTTACTTAACTTAGCCTTTATTGAATTTCCATAATTTATAAACAAGTATTATAAAAGGAAATGATGTATCTTACAAGTATAAAAGTAAAATGTAATATACGACTTGCAAATTCGCTAATGACAATCCAAAACAATAAGCTTAGCAGGAGTATCGTCTAGTGATAGTTTAAAAGTTTATGTTTTAAAATCAATTAAAAATAGCTGATTCTAAAATAAACTCAAACCAAATTATATTTCTCTCGTAGTATATTTTTGTATTTGTAATAAGTAAGCTAATAAATCGTATTACCTGTCACATGATATTTTTAACATTTAATAAATGAACTAAAAAACAACTAAACAATAGTTTATTTACAGAATGCTTGCATGTCAAAAAAGACACTAATAAAATTAAGGTTTTAGCCAACATTTGTTGACCTTTAAATCAACATTTTACTCATATATCACTTCACTAAAATTTCATTTCTCTATAAATATTGTTAGTAGATTACCTTTTTTGCTTGTTTAAAGCTCAGTCAACGAGCGGTAATAAAAATTTATTACAATATGTGTTTCATTTAAAGCATCAACTTTATAATAAATGAAAACACAATGTAATGTATTTCTTGTTTGAACATTGACATTAGTTGTCTAAATAAAATTACTAATAAAATTTTTTAAAAGAACTATTCTAAACTCTTAATTGTTATTGTTTACATGGTTTTTGAAATTAACAAATGTATTCAATAGTACACCAAAACTATAATAAATTTGCAAAAAGTTTAAAAAATATATAATTTTGTATAAAAATTTTGTAATTCCTACTAAAAAAATGAAATAAACTATCAATAATATTAATAAAATCAGATTTTAAACATTTTATCGTCTAACATTGTAAACTAAAGAAATTTTTCTTTAAAAAAAAGGTTATAGTTTATTTTTAACGTAACAAAAAAAAAGTACTAGAAAAATTTTTTAATAATTCAAGTAAATAAAAAGATTCAAGTTTACAAGTCATAACAAGTTCTGTCATGTAAACGTTTAACAACATCAAACAATTGTTTTCAATTCTATAATAAGTAGTAGCAAGTTATACAAATTTTAGCACTTTTTCTACAATTCAGTTTGTAAATCAAAATATTTTGACTACTTATACTTTTAAAAAATAGCAATAGTAGAAATTTTTTGTTGTTAAAAGTAAAAAAGTTTAAACTTCATTAAAAGTGA
>NW_028140469.1:0-25847 GCF_965202585.1 Thalia democratica | reverse complement strand
AAATAAAGCTTTCAAACAACAATAACGCCGAAACTAATAACAAAACGACCCACAGTTGTGTCGCTTGTGACGTAATTCAGTTAAAAACAGCAAACACTAGTTTTACAATTTAGTTTATATAAGTTAGTTGTTTGTATAATTTAACGTTGACCACCAAAGTAGACTTATAAGTTTTTAAGACCACTATTATGTGGTTAAACTAATAAAATTTTCTTTTTTGATATAAAATTTTTAATATAAAGATGTAAAAGTACCATTGTTTGGCCAAATTAAGTTTTTATGGAAGTTAAGTTTTATTTTAGTTATTTAAAAGACAATTATTGTCTATAAAAACCTAAAATAAAAAAAGCTTAAGTGGAGTACTAAGCTAGCTTTAATTAACAGATGTACAATAAAAAACTATCTGCTACAAATAAAGAGTTAATAAAATATTTTATAAAAACTGTTAACTATTTATTTCCCTACTGATAAAAAAAAATATTTTCTTGAAATTTTTAGATTTACACTGTTGAAATGTAAAGTTATGTGAAAGTTTATCACACTATATTTAAAACTAAAATCTAAGTCTGATTCAAAAATTTAAAAGCTACCCAATATATAAATTCCATACAAATAAATAAAACTAAGAATTGGTTAGTAAAACCTTATTTTTTAACTAAGAAGTTTAAACAACAGAAAAATTATAGATGAAATTGATACAATTTGCCTGAATAAATATTTAAAAAAATTTGATAGTTACCGATGTCCCAAAAAATAATATAGCTGTATCTTTAAACCAAAACTGGTTTACTTTATATTATTATAATTTAAACAAGGAACAGATTAAAATTACACGAAAACACTTTTGCACCAAAGGTTAATTTCGTGCACAATTGTCTGCTCGTGCAAAAGTATCTTCGTGCAATTTTGCGCCCTCGTGCATTTTTGCAAATTTAACAGCCGCAGACTTAAACATGTAGCAAAAATTATTAACATACTTTTAAAAAGATTATTTGATTTAAAACTTTATTTAGCTTTTGATAGACTAAACTAAAAGTTAACACAGCTACACCAGTTCTCTTTTATACTTTTTAAAACATAAGCTTAAAGAGTAAAACTGCACTCTTCTACTAGCAGTTACGTATTTTAATATACTCTTTTTTAATTTTAATATAAAGGTTCGTTTTTCAACAAAAATTAATTTAATGTTAACTATATCCTCAACTTCTGACAAAATAAACATTATTATTTGTTTATAAAAAATAATTTTTGTAACTTTTTTGCAACAAATGTTTAAGATGCATCTATAAACTCTAAATTTTTACAATCTTTAATCAAAATTTTAAGATTTTTTATGTATGTAATTTTGGTCGGCAGGCAGTTGGTGCTCGCGGGCCAAATTTCAAGTTTTCAGAATCTTCGCGGGCCACAGTTTTAGTTTTAGTGATATTTGAATAATCTTACGCTTTAGTTTTTGTCACACCAGAGATAGTTTTACTTTTATTCACTTTATTACTTTAAATGAATTTTAGCTACAAAAATAATGCCTATTTTATATATAAATATCTACTGGAGTAGAATTTACATTGTTAAATAAACTTTAGTCTTGATAGAATATGTACTTTTTTAAACACTTAATGAGTTAAACCTTATAAGTTATTTTTATTGTTTTACTCACAACCTAATTCTCTATAAAAACCGAGCTTGAAAAATATTTATGGGTCACTTTTATACATTTTTCATATTTGAAAAATGTTAAATACTGAAAATAGATTTTGCGTCTTAATAGTTTGTACTCATTTGAAAACTTAGTAGTTAGTTAATTAAATAAAATTAATACCTATTTCTACTGTAGATAAGCTAAATAATTTTTTTAACATAGTTAATGCTCGAATACTTTAATAAAATACTTTATTAGTATTTAATTAGTTTTTTAAACGGTTGCCACTTCAAAAGCAAAAATGTCTGAATTATATTAAAAGTTTATTAAAAGTTAAAATAGCTAAAATTTCTAGTTTTAGTTCCAAAACAAAGCACAAAAATAGGTAAAACCATTTAAAAGCAAAGGTGCAATGCACAAATATGAAGTTTTTAAAAGTACTACTTTTTGCTTCTATTTTTAGTATAAAATTAAATTAATGGTAAAAAACTGTCTTAAATAATATAGAAAATTTTTAAAGATACTGTTAATCTGCTTTAACTTTTTTAATCAAATATGCTTATATTGTAGATTTTTTGTGTCAAATCGAAATTTTATTACTTTACATGTAAAGATTGTTTAAAATTCCAGGTTTTTTCGATAATTCTCAAATTTAAGGATTTTTCAGATTTTTTAAGCATAAATTGTTAGATTCCAAGCTTTTGAAGGATTTTTTGGCAACACTAGTTGTTCACAGTTATATTCATACAATTAATATAAATAATATTTAAATTATATCAGCTGCAAGAATTAAAATTTAAAATATATTTTAATTCAAACCAACACTGTGCATTGAACAAAACATACATAATAAATTTAATTTACCACACTTTAAAGCGAAAAAGTCAGTCCGAGTGATCAAAACTAGCCTGATATTTTAACATAAAAAAAGCAAATCAAGCCAAAAACTGAAAAAAATGACTGAATTGGACTGAGATTTGAAGTCTTCAAATAGTCATAGTCTGAGTGTGTGACAATTTTTATATGTTTATTTGATCGAATTTTAACTATTTTGATAAAAAATGTTTAAACTTAATAAATTACTATTTCTCAATCTCGTTTGAATTAAATAGGTAGTTTTAAAAAACAGCAACCGTTTATATTAGTATGCAACGCATAAAAAATAATTTATTTTGCCTAAAAACATTATTTGAAAATTCAAAAAGTATACCTAACAAAAACTTTTTTAATTTATGTCATATATATTGTTTTAAGTGTGTCAGTACACACTTAGATAATTACATGTAGAAACAATAATGTTAGAAAATTATGCATAAACTAAAGTTTATCTCGTTAAGTATTAAATAAAAAGAGGTTTAAAGGTGAGCATCTTTGTACACTGGTTTGCATAGGAATCAATTCAAAATGCGAAGAAAACTTCTAAAAAATTAAAGGTGTCAAAGCCAAAATAAAATTGACCTTATTTTATGTTATTATGTTATTTTAAATGTATTTGTGCACACTAAAATATTACATTTTGTAACAAAACATCTGTAATAAGAACTTAGGTATAAAAAACAATTAAAAAAAACTAAACTGTTAAGAAATGAAATTTTAGTTAATTACTGTGCATTACTTTTGTACGAAACGGAAAACATTTACATTTAGTTTATTTACAATATAGGTATCATATAACTATCTTACTAACTTAAAGCACTATTTATACTCTTTTTATAGATAATAATTTGCTGTTGTAAGAAGAAAGTTATTATGAAATTGAGAAAATAGTAGTGGAATGCTAACCTGTCTTTTTCACATTTTTAAACTAAATAAGTAAAGTCTTTAAATTGTTTTAAAATGTTATACAGGGACTTAAAACTAAATTAATCTAACAAATTTAATTCAAAATAAAATTTTGCTCAGCGGGCCACATTTACAAGCTCGCGGGCCGCAAAATTTTCTTTCGCGGGCCGCATTGCATTCAAAAAAGTAACGTGCTCGCGGGCCGCAGATTTACCCTTCGCGGGCCGCATTTGGCCCGCGGGCCGCAGTTTGCCGACCCCTGATTTAAACTAAGCTTAATACAAATATTACATAGAGGCATTTAATTTTGTATGAATCAAATATTACTACTTTTAGACTATATATAACCTTGACTTTATAAATAAAACATTTTTTGTGTTTCATTATACTTCCAAAAAGTAGTTTCTTGAAAATACTAAATTTAAAAATAGTTCACATTCATAACAAAAAAATATTTATATCATAAATAAACAGAGAAAACAATGTTGCATAATAAAACAACTTATAACGTGAAATTTTGGTTTAAAAAAGAAATTTGACAATGTTACTATAACAAGTTGTAATAGTTGTTTACATATTTTCTTACTTTACACTTACTAGTGCTTATAGAAAAGTAAATGTGTTGGTTTTTATTATCTGTTCTTTTGATATTTCAAAACACATACTCAAATTCAACTCAAGGTAAACTACTACAATCATAATAGTATATATAAAAAAAATTACAAAGTAGAATTAATATCAAACTAAATGCATTATAATATATATATATAAACTTCATAGTTCAACTTATTAGGCATTTTCTCAAATCAGGAGACCATAACTTATAAGCAGACTAAAAAGTAAGCTGAACATTAGCTAGTGAAAAACTGATATGTATAAATGGGAGCTAATTAATTTTAAAATTTACTCTAAACCAGTATTAAAAATGAGTTTGATAAACTTTGTTTCAAAGCCTTATTGTGGCGTTAGAAGCCTAAACTAGTAAAAACTTTATAAAAATGTTTCTTTATAAACACGATATATTAATTTAACAAAGAGAGGAAAAAAACTCATCCGTTTTTTCGAAACTGCATTAAAAAACCACTACAATGTGAATGTAAAATTTATTTTAAATATAAGATTACTTGCAAATCAAAATGTTGTCTACACATAAATACACTCAATTACACTTTTTTATATAGGTTTATTTTATTTTATAGTTTATATTTATTGGCATTAACATATTTTTGAAATTTATAAATTAAATTAGAAGTTTATAAACATATTATTTTGTATATATAATAAAAAAAGACTTATATATACGCATAGCTTATTTTTTTCTAAACATTAGACTTATTATAAAACAATCTACCTTTGTAATTATATCAATTTTATGTTAGGTGGCGAATTCAAATAATTGGTATTAGCGTTGTTATTTGACTCGTATATGTTTCTATTTTTAGTGATAAAACTTTTTTACTTTTTTTAACTAAAATTTAATTTGTTTAGACTTTATTTAGGTGTAGCATAGGGTTTTTTGATTATTGTTTTTTTTTTTTATATGTCTACCTAAATTAAATATAAAACGATCTTTAATAAAATATTTTTTTTCATTTAGACTAATAATATATACAGAAACTTTAAAGCTAAATAAGAAAATTAAAAGTTAAGCTATATTGCATTAAAAAAAAAACTCAAACAAAATTTAATCTCATAGTGACGTCACATTATATTTTTCACAAAAATTTAGTTCAAGTTTTCTTACAAGATAAAAATTTTGTTTGATTAACTGTTGACGTATGCACAAACAACTTCAAATTTTTAAAACCACACAAATGTGGTTAATTATTAAAATAAAAAAACTTAATAAAAAGTTTTAGTATATTTTTGTTTGTTTATATATAATTAAGTACAAACTTTAAATTTGCACACTCTCTCCAAAACTCAATTTAAAAAAGAAGAAACATGTTCAAAATATTAATGATAAGCTAAATATTTAATAATAATATTTATAGCTTTTTTTATCTAATTAACTAAAGTTAGAACCTAAAGTATATAAATAATATAATATGTTTTAACTCTTACTTTTTTTTTTAGTTTTAGCATACAGTAAAAATATGTTTATATAGTTAGTGTTTTGTTTTGAAAGTTTATCTTTTAAGTCAAAATAATAACATATGTTAGGGATATTTTTTTAGTGGTTTTAAAACATTTTAGATTTAAACTTAAGTTATACAATAATTAGGGGTATATAATAGATAGCTTTTCTATTAACTTCTGTTGTAGTTTAAATTACGGAAACTGTATGATTACTTAAACTTTAGTTATAACATGTATAAGTTTAGCCAATTATAGTTAACAAATTATAACCAGCAATAATTTTAATCTACAAAATGCTTTTTCTACATACTAAAAATATTATATAGTAGTTAAGTGGAAAAGTATATTTCTGAAACAAATAAAAAAAATCTCAATTTTATATTTGTAATATACACAGCACTGCATGATATTTTGGCTACATTTTAGATTTGTACTGATGGACTGTTTTTTCAATTTATGATGATTTATTTTTTTGAAGATGATATAGACATTAAAAAAAGATAAATAATAGATCGATATTTGAAAAAAAAAATCTTATTTACAACCATGCTTTACACATGTAAGTTTATAGTTTCGATAAAAATTTGAAAAATACCATTTAAAATTAAATGAAAAATTGTTACATTGTAACTTTTTTTAAACCGGTTTTTTTCTAATATTTTCAATACAGTTTACATAATTAAAAAACCTCTAATATATTTTTTATTACTGTTTTGTTTAAAAATATATAATGCGGAAGCTAGTAAACTAATTTATTGCTACTTGTGACGTCATTGTTGACCAAACCACAAATCTACGTTGTATTTTTCTGTATATAAATATTATTTATTTGCAAAATTGTTGTAAATTTTTTAATGGCTTATTTAAACACCATTTCAACGTGGTTACAAATATATTGAAGAAACTAAATCTTACGCTTTTGTTTGATAAGTTTTTATGAATAATAGTTCTGTTTTTAAATAATTCTAATACAACTAAATAATAGTCCGCATAAAACATTTCAATATATATATATATATATATATATATATATATATGAACATATAAGTTAGGTTTTGTACAATTGTACTATTTGTACAATTCAGCTCCTACCACTCAATTTTTTAATAAAATATATCAAATACATCAATACTAAAATAAGTAGTGATGTGTTTTAAAAGCCACTAGAATACTTTTTAGTTACTAAGAAAAACTAAACTAAATACGTAATTAACTAAAAATAAGTTAATAAAAAAATTTAAAGCTCTCATTTTTTTATTTAAACATTTTTATAAATGCTATTGTAAAGCATAATTCTACCTTTAAGTTAATTACCATTTTTTTAAATTTACTTATATTAATAAATAACACATTTTAAAAACTTTTTTTTTGAATTTGGGTAAAATTTCATGGACAGTTTTTTATAACAATAAATGTGTACAAATTTAGCACTTTTTTTGCAAATTAGATTGTAGCTTCATTTAGCTATCAAAAACAAAAAGTAAAGATAATAAGATTAATTTTTTTGTTGAACCGGTTTTATTAAGACTAAATAAATTATTTTTCTCAAAAAGTCCAGATTAGTTTAATGTTATTTAGATGAATAATACTTTATTTATTACATAACATTTTTACATTTAAAAAGATTAAATACCTTTTTATTTCTTTAAGTAAAAAACAGTAAGTTCTTATTAGTATTTAACTTCATTCTGCTTTTTTTATTAATGCATACTAACTTACGAAAGAATTTTTAACAGACAAATTTTATCAGTTACTTTGTTTTGATTTTTTGTCCAAAAAACATTTTAGTTTATAATACACTTAAATTTGGAAAATTAATTGATATCTTTAAAATAGAAATAAAAAAATGTAGTAGGTTTTAGTTTTAAATAATTATATTAAAAAACAAGCCCTTAGTAACATAAAAGCACGCCTTTGCTTCAATTTTTTTTATTTTATATGAGCTTTTTTTTTTTTTTTTGATTTTCTTTTTAGGAGAACCCGTTTTTAGAGCCTGATGAATCTAGCTCACAATTTAAATGTTATATTTAGTTAATAGTTTATTATTGTTCATTGAACGATAAAGCAAAGCACTCAAATTCTTGTTCTAATAACCTAGTGTACAAAGGAATCTTTCGGTTATCGATTCGTATAACATGCTTATAAAATTTCTTACAAGCTATTACGCATAATATTTTTTATCATCTATATGTTTAAATCATAGAAATAAAAAAGATTGAATAAAAAGAAAGGAAAAAAAGCTATTCAAAAATTAATTGATCATTTTCCTTTACTTACTTAAAAACTTGTTTTATAACAATATAACTAAAAAGACACCTAAAAATTTATAAAAACTTATAAAAGGAGAAAAGCAATACTAATAGCAAACATGTGAATATTTAAATGATAGGTTACAACCTCTTTAAAGAAATTAAAGTGTAATACGCTGAAATATTTTTACGTATAATTTTATCAGTATTTTGTGCTTTAAAAGTTATGTTAATTATTTTTTAAATAATTTTACTTGAACAGTAAAAAGAGTTTTACATTTGAATAGAAAAAAAAACAATAAGGAAATTTTAGTAATTAAAACATCAGACTTAAATTTAAAATTTTAAATGAATAAATTAACACTTAAATATTTTATTTCCAATATATTTCGTCAAATTCTCTTCAGGGAAATAACAATTGAAACGATACAATAAAACACAACAAGTATATATACAAAAATTTTGCAAATTAATTAATTAACTATTCGATTAAGTAAACGTAAATGTAATCAACATAAATGTAATCAACAAAAACATTAAAAATTAACACAAAATGGTCTTAACTAAATAAGGCTAAGGTGTAGTCAAATTCATTCTTTTTGCATAAACTTGGTTTTTTTAAATGTATTAAAATGGCTCCAAGTCTAATTAATTCCAATGTATTTGAAAATTGTCGCATTACATTTAAGTTATATAATGCAAACTTTTTTTCACAGTTTGGATTATTCACATAGTGTTCTGTTATCGCATAATTTTTTTATTGCATTTTTGACTGCAACACTCTTTTCGTCTTTTTTGTCTTTAATATACGAAGTGATACACTTGGTAACATGTTCCTTTATTCTAGTTGTGAGGTGTCGAGAAGTTTCGACCAATGTCAATTTCGATTTAGTACAAATATGTTGAATTTAAATTAATATTGGGCATTTATCTGGTCTATAAGGTTTAGCTATATTTGAAATGGCAGATTGTGACTTTATAACTCTTTTTATTAGCATTTCGGGATACCCATTAAGTTTAAGAATTGACTTTATATTGTTAACTTCATCAGCTAGGTACTCTGGTGAGCAGATTTTTTGTGCTCTACTGTATAGAGTCTTAATGAAACCTATTTTTCTACGTTTACTACAAAATTATTGGAAGTTTAAGTAGTTGTTGGTGAAATAGGCTTTCTGTATTCTTTTGTTGAGAACTTTCCATCTTTTTAACAATCAGAACATCGAGAAAATCTAATTGGTTACTTGTTTCAGATTCTTTAACAAACTTAATGGATCGATGTGCTTTGTTTAGTTCTAGAAATAAGATATCGCTAGTTGTTATTATGAAACAGTCATCAACATACCTCATACATTTGGTGTTTGGGTGCTTAGTTATAAATTTTAGATCACTTTATACTCAATATATGCCATTAGGATATATGCTAATGTTGGTCCTGGAGGGGATCCCATTGCAACTCCATCTACTTGTCAGAACATTATGTTATTGAAACTGAACTCGACTTCTATCGTGGCAGTTTTCATAAGCTGAATAAAACTTTCTAAACTAAGTAAAGGTTTATCAATTTCATATAATTTTTCCCCACTGATTTCAATTATTTCACTTAAAGGCACATTAGTGAACAAACTTTTGACGTCTAAAGATGACATAAAGACATTTTCAGCATTTAGCTTTCAAATCTCCTCTACAAAGGTAAAAAAGTCCTTCACAGTGTAACGGGAAAATACTGTAGAACAGGTTCCAATAGAAAGTTTAAGAATTTTGCAATTTGTGTTGAGGAGACTTGATCATTGATAATATTGGTCTTAGAGGTTTATGTATTTTGGGGATTCCGTATAACCTTAGTCTGACTGAAACAATAGGTTTTATTGAGTCAAAAATCACAGAAGATATTTCCTTTTTGTTTAGTAAATCTTTTAAAACAAAGCAAATTCAATTCGTTTTTAGTTCAGTAAAACCTATTGGTTCAGTATCAAAGCAGTTATCGAGAAAAAAAAGTTGGCAGTTCATTTTTTTACACTATTTAAAACTTTGTTCTGATTGTTAGGTGAATTGTATAAACATTTTAAAAAAATTGCAAGCTTTTGCTTAAAAAATAAAAAAAGCAAACAGAAAATTTCTTATGATAAATCGCAAAAAAACGGACGTCACATAAATTTCAGATAAAATTTTGCAAAAACAATATTTACTGTTTAATTTTTTTCCGAAATACTATTAGTGATTTAAGTTAACTTGTATTTGTTTTTGATTTTAACCATTGTTTTGGAAAACTTTGTTTAAATAATATTTAATGAGGGAATTATATACGAATGAACATTGCTACTAATAACGTAATAGTTAAAAACAACAAGTGCTCGTTTTACTATAAAGAAATATATATATTTAAAATCAAATGTGCCTGATGTCCACTGTTATTAAAAACTTAATGTAATGTGGCTCAAATATTTGCCAATATTATCAAATATCTTGAGTATAGACACAGCCAAAAGTGAGTAAACAAAAAGCAATCGTTTATTTTGGTTTTATACAAAAACTTGTATATAAATTTTTAATTATGAATATTAAATATAAAAGTTAATTATGTTATGAAGTGATCTAAAGCCTTATAAAAAACATAATTTAGAGACAACATAAATAAACAAAAACAAGTCTATTTCATCAAGCACTTATTTAACTTTTAAAGTATGTGCTTTATGTTTTTTATTAAATTTAAAAATATTAGTGCTTTCTAATTTTAAATAAACGGAACGACTGTTCTTTTGTAACTAATAAATTAGCTTACGTCAAAGTAGCTTATGAAAACGTTTTGCACAATAATGTTTAGTTCATTTGTTAGTTTCTTTTTTTCAAACACTTTTTTGTTGTTCAGCTTAGAATATTACTAATACTTGTTTTTGGTATTAATTGTTTTTTAATGAAAGGCTTTGACTAACAACCTTCATTTCAATTAATACAAATTTATTTAAAAATGGTAGTTTAGAAGAAAGCTGGAATGAAAATTAAAGCATATTATTGCAGCAGATAAAATAAAAACTTTTATTGAATTTGTATATTGCTTTTTAACTCGACTAAAGCTGTTAAGAACATTTTTGTTTGTGTACAAGTACAGTTTTAAACATATCAGCCTACAAGGTATCTTGTAGTCCTAAATTTCTTTAGAAATTGATTAAAGAAAATAAAGCTACCAAAACTTAAACAGTTAAACAATCATTTGCATTCTTTTAATGTGATTGAGTTCAAAAGAACAAACGCTTGTTTTCTTTTTGTATTTTTTTATAAAGTACTTAGTTTCTACCATCCTGTTTTCTAAGCCATTAAAAAACTGCAATTTCAAAACCACCAAAGTGTAGTTATAAAAAAATCAATTAACTAAACTTTGCACTATAGTGTACTGTTTTATTTTCTATTGCACAATAAATAAAGCTAAGTAGTTATTAGAAAATAAGTTAACGACTGCATAGTTTTTAAACAACTGAATGATTTTAAAGTTTCAATTTTTTTTAACGTCCAAATGTTTCATAGACAAGAGTGAAAATGTTTCGAACCAAATTTAGGGTAATAATTTTTATACAATTTTCAATTTTGATGAATTATAGTTTATTTAAAAGTTTCTTATATAAAATAAAATTTTAATTTTTACAAGTAAAAACTTTTTTTTTGTAATTTTAAATAAAAGACTTTGACAAAATTGCTGTTAAGAACATTTTTGTTTGTGTACAAGTACAGTATTTAAGAAATCAGTCTACAAGATATCTTGTAGTCCTAAATTTCTTTAGAAACTGATTAAAGAAAATACAGCTACCAAAACTAAAACAGATAAACAATCATTTGCTTTCTTTTAATTCGATTGAATTCGAAGCAACAAACGCCTGTTTTCTTTTTGTATTTTTTTGTATAGTACTTAGTTTCTACCATCCTGTTTGCTAAGCCATTAGGAATAGTTTTGCAATTTCAAAATCACCAGAATGTAGTTATAAAAACATCAATTAACTAAACTTTGCACTAAAGTGTGCTGTTTTTTTCTTTATTGCACAATAAACAAAGCTAAGTAGTTATTACAAAATAAGTTAACGACTGCATAGTTTTAAAACAACTGAATGATTTTAAAGTTTCAATTTTTTTTTAACGTCCAAATGTTTCATAGACAAGAGTGAAAATGTTTCGAACCAAATTTAGGGTAATAATTTTTATACAATTTTCAAATTTGATGAATTATAGTTTATTTAAAAGTTTCTTTTAAAACATAAAGTTTTATTTTTACCAGTTAAAAACAACTTTTTTTCGTAATTTTAAATAAAAACACTTTAACAAAATTGTTTTTTAATGTACAAAGTTCACATTTTTGTTAACTGTTAAACATTGAAATTGAATATAAACTCAAGTTTGATTTTATTTTTAATTAATTTTAAATTTAGAATTAAAATTTTATTTTAACTTGATTATGTTTAAGTGCATTTAATAGTTTTTTCGTAAGATTTACACGGTTTAATTTTTTAATCTTTTTAGCTAAATTAAATAAAGTACAATCACTATGAAATTTATATATATCAGCTTTTTTTAATTTAACATTATTAAAGCTTTCATAAATCTAAATTTGAGGTATTTTTATACTGTGACGTCATTACGAATTTTAATTTTATTTGAGTTCGAGTTTTAATGAATTAATTTGGTTTTAATATTCATTTCCAACTTTGTTATTAAAAACTAACTATTTTTTTGAAAACTGAAAAAAAATTGTTTAGTACTATTTGAATGTTTTAACGTGGTACTTTTTTTCTCAAACTCGATTAATAAGAACAAACAAGTTTTATAATAATTTATATTAAATGAAATTTTCAACAGTGAACTATAAATTCTTCCTGTTCAGTTAACAAAAGGCTTAAGTTTAAATTACTTAAATGGCTACAAATTTAATTTAACCTAATTACAAAACTTAAAAACTTTTGTTTTTAGTCTTAAAGTATGCACTTAAAATATTTTTAAGAATTTGCTGCTTCAAAAACGCTTTAAATATTTTGTCTAGTACTTTAATTCTAAAATATATTTTAGTGGTAGTAAACCAAAGTTTTTACAACTAAAATATTCTAGCCTTATGCTTGTTTAATACCAAGCTATGGTAAATTATAATTTTTTTTATAAATTTATATTTTAGCTTTTGCTGATTTTCCAACATTTAAATTTTAAAGAATATAAATTTGAACGAATAAAGAAAAATTAATCATTTTATTAAAAATAATTAGGTAGTCGTTAAAATTATCTTATACTATATTAGATAATTTTCTAACATTAGTTTTATTGTCGTGCTTATCAAATTGTGTGTATAAAAAGAAATATATTTATTTACTTGTATAGTTTAAGATATCTGTTTTGTCTTTAGCGACATTAAAAACATAATAGTTGCTTAAATCTTCAAACTATATTTTTTGAATTACAACGTAATGCCTGTTAAAGATTTTAATGAACTAAAAGAAAAACAGGTTGTAACCAATTATATGAAAAACTCAAATAAAAAAGTTCTTCTAAAGTTGTCGTGACGTCACGATGCGTATGTCGAAAACGCATGTTGAAACTTTTAATTTAATTTAAAAGTTGTTTTACTGCAATTATTCATCTTTACAAGAGTTAATGCAGCTTGAATTTGAAAGCCATAAGAATATGGCTAAAAGTGTCGCATGTAAATAATTACTTCTGTTTTGAAGTTTTTAGGTACATTGTTTTGGATGCAATTTTGTACAACTTTTTGGTGCAGAAGCATTCAAGTTCTTAAATAAAAGTTAGGAGGGCTTATTTCAGAAGATTTAATATTTTAGAAATAAAACATCAAACACTTGTTTTGTTTTTAGTATCTAAAAATAGGCTATTTGTACAAATTAACAGATCATTTATTGATTATTACAATTTTTTAACCATTAGAATATATCATAAAACTTACTTTGATTGATAAAGATTTACGTTTCACTTAAAATTTGTTTTTTAAAGAAAGCCTTTTAAAATATTTTAGGATAAATATTAAACATTTTATCTTGCTTTTTTGGATTATAGATATAAAGTCTTGTAATTTTCTTTTTATTAAAGCCACTAGAATGTGGTTCACATTTAAGAATTCATAAGTTGAATATATTGTTAGTTTGAAATGTATCAAAAATAATAATTTAATGCGTTTTTTTTTATGGTTTAAACATTTTATTAAGTGCACATAGTAAAAAGCGTATTACCTTTAAATTTATATCTTTTTAAATTTTCTAAATCTTTTGCTTTTTATAATTTTGTCTTAGTGATTAACAAAATAATATGTTTATAATTAGCTAAAAAACTATACTTTTATTTATGAAAAACATTAACGTTTAAATAAAGATGTTCAAATTAAATATTTTATTTACAACTAAGTATAATTGCGACTTATTCAAAACAGTTTGTTTCTAAACTTATAGTTATACACACTAAAACAAACTAGAATACTTTTAATAAGTCTCTTTTTGTTTTGTGAGTAAAGTCAAATAATTCTTTCAAAAACAATTCTGAGTAAATGTTTAAAGTAAACTCTTCTTTTTTATATTTTCAGCGCAAAACCGTCCCTCAATGATCACGCAATATATGAGTAGAAGCTAATTTGGTTGCAAACTTCGGGGTTATGATTGAAATTCGTTGACAAAAAATTGCGACCTAATTAAGTAAAATAAAAAAGTGAACTCAATATAACAATGTTGCTGATCTATGTTGTTTAACATATTAATAAATGTGCAGTTAACTATTTAATTTTACTTGAAGAGGTCAAAATTTTTTGTCACTGAAACTTAGTTGTAACTAAAATAATTAATTTGCACATCTTTATTTAAATAAGCTTTTACATTTCAGTAAATTGGGCAATCTTTTTTGGTTAAGACAAATAACTATATTGAAAAAATTAACAAAAATAAATATTTATATTCTGAATTGTTATTATATTTTAGCTCTTTCAATGCAGTAAAAAATTAAAATTAAAAGAATTTAAAAAACTCAAAGTAAATAAGTCTACACTATTATTTTTTCTAAGTTAAATTGGCTCAAATGAAAAACATGAAAGTATTTTTAGTACACAACTAATTGTCTTCCAAAGGTTACGTTAGGCTGTTACTTGTATTCAAATTTTATATAAATAATATATATAGTTATGCTTTTTTTTTAACATACAAAAAAACTAAAATTCACCTAATAAATGTATAATTATTGGTGAAAATTTTTAAGAAACAAGTTATATATTGATTGCTAAAATCACTAATCTTAAGTTAAATAAGAGTAATTAAAGTTTTTGTGTGTATTAAATCGCTATTATTAATACAATGCTATACTAAAATCACACTAGTTATAAAAATAGCTTGCCATAGTATTCTTTGGTTTTTACAATGTTTTCTTTTTTCAAAAAAATCAGTAATTTTACTTAACTTACATCTACTTTTCCTTTTTATCTTACATTTAAATTGAGTTAAAAAATTTTTGACCAAAAAGTATCACTTTGCTTTCAACTAACTAGTAAAATAAAAATAAATTTTTTGATAAAAACCCAATCAAAAATTAAAGAACACAACTACAATTATAAAACAGAAACTTTTAAAAGATTCATTTAACAACAGTAATGAAAAATTTTGCATGTGAATAAGTATAATTTTATAAAGAAAATAAATTTTAGTACAAATACTTTCTATCTTTTTTGTCAGTTATAATTAAATGACTACTAATAAAACTGCTATGAAAAATAGTTATTTTGCTACTAGTGACGTAACTAACTACAAACAACAAACGGTTGTTTCATTTTTTTGTATATAAACATAAGCTATTTCTACTAAATACCAAATAATTTTAAAGTTCCACTTTTTAAGAACCACAAGTATGTGGTTACAAAAACATGATATGATAATAATAGTTTTTAAACATCTATTTTTTCTAAAAACAATATATGTATTTCTTTATATTTGACTTTTTTATTAAAAATAAAATTCAAACGTAGTTATGTTTATGGACAGTGAAGCATTAAGTAGAAAAATTAAAATAAGAAAACTAAAAGAAGACAAAAAACATTCAAATATTATAAACAACATAAACAATTATAATAATAAAATTATAATTTGGTTTCATTCTATACGACTAATTCGGGTTTTTACTGAAAATCCAAACATAAAACAATTGTTTAGCAATTCAACGAAGTCACTAATTTAACAGTTGTTTAAGTAATAACAAGTTTCAGGATTAATAAGTTTAATTGAATGACAAAACTAGTTGCGTTAAAATAACTGGTGCACGGTTACTCGTTTATGAAGTCGCACACCACGGATACCTTTTAACGTCTTGTACAGGACATATTACAATATATTGTACAACATTACAATATTTTGTTTTTGGTTCTAAAATTTTTATTTAATTTTCACTCGTTTTTATTTTGTTTATTTTTTTCAAAAAGGTAAAGATTTAGCTAACAAATAATTTCTTTTAATAATTTAGTTTAAAGAACAATAAACTTGATATATATATTATTGAAACTCTTGTTGAACATTACAGCATATAAGTACGATTAGGAAATTCAAACCTTAAAATTATAATGTTATATATAACTATAACAATATTACAATGTTACATCAGAAATAGTATAATATGTTTAACCTTGTGTTTAAGTATTGTCTACCACCATACACTACTTTATTGTTTTACTAGCAAAAATCTTCCAAAAATGTACAAAAAGATTTATAATAATACTAAAAACTAAATTGTTATACAAGTCAAGATTATTTAATTTTATTAACATTTTGTTCACTCAGAAAGCAGTTTTCGTTCAAATATTTTTGAAATATAAATGTTTTAAATAGTATATATACTTAAAATAACATAAAAATAAAAATCTGCAACTTATTATTTAATTATTTAAAGTTTTTCTTAAGTTTGGTCTTAAAACTTTTAAAATTCCAATTTTATTTTTCAGAGTAAGGCTTGAATTTTCTAATTTTTTTGATAATGATACAAAAACTGCTGTCAATGTTTACAAATAAAAAAATATTAGTCAAATTAAGATATCAAATTACAAAAAAGAATAAGTCTTTCATAGAAAGCAAGCAGAACAACAGCAAAGAACAAAACTAAGTTATTTAATATATAAATTACAAAATACTGTTGCAAATCAACTGACATCACTGTAATACTTTAATTGTTTGCAATAAAAAGTTTTGTTTTTAGTACATTTTTTATTTAGTTTTCAATAAGTTTTGTATTAACTTACGCTTTTTTTTGATTTTTTTAATTTATTTTGAAAAAAGGTAACATTTTTGCCAAAAAATAAAATTTTCTTTTTTAAATTTGATTAAATAAAAAATTAAGAGATTAGTTTGTAGCAGAAGTTGTTGTTAAACAGTAAAACTCATAAGTAAAACTATGAAACTTAAATCATAAAATCAATAATTGTTTTGTATTCTAAAAAGTCAGAAACCTACTTTCCAACTTTTATATTTATTTTATATACTAAACTTAATTTCATAAAAAAACATTGAAACATATAAAATGTCAGTTTTATAAATACATTATAAACCTTTTTAAAGTCAAAATTTTATTTAACTTTGTATGATATCCTATAAAGTTTTTTTCAAAAACATAAAGTAACTATTAGCATTACAAAATTAAATTACAATTTGAGAGAAATGTTTGTATTTAAATAGAATTTATTACCGAAATTATAAAAAAAAAATATTTGGTTTATTGTGACGTAATTTGCCACAAACGACAAACACTTGTTTAAATTTTTCATACAATTAAGGTTTACAATAAAGAAAAACATCATTTGTTGTTAAGAAAATTTTTTGAAACCCACTGTAACGTGGGTGAAACAGTTTAAGTAATAATTTTTAGCTGTTATGAAGTTTATATTATTTTACGATGTTACATAACATTTTCTTCAGCTTTATATTTTACTAGTCTTTCTTCTAAGTACGTATAATAAGCAACAAGGTACTCCTTGTTTTGTTACAAACTTCTTTATATAAAAACTAACAATTTCAAATAATCTAAAAAGATCCTCTTTAAGTATAGTGGTTTAGAATAGTTTAATTAGAATTTTGAGGCTTTAAACCTGTTTAATTACTATTATAATAATATAAATATTATTTTTTATATTTAGCATTCTTTCTCTGTAGATCATACTTTGAACATTAATATTTAATAATGCGTACTGATGAAGCTCAGAAATATATTTTTTTACAAATATGTATTCAGAAATTAAACTTTAGTTTGTAAGCGTTTTTATTTAATGACTTTAATGAGTCGTTATTCGTAAAATAATTTATAATCGAGTATAGTTTTAGTGGCCACATTAAAGTTTGAATTTCGAAAATTTATATTAGTATTTATTAGAAAGCTTTGCTATACAATAGAGCACGATGTACAATTTTATAACTAAAATTTTTAATAAAGTCAGTTTTGATAAAGTGAATTTCACAAAAATAAGCTATAAAATATTGTTATTTTTTTATACATAAAATGTATTAAAATAAATTACTTTAATCATTATTTAATTTTTGTATTTTATCAATAAAATAAACTTATTTTGTATGTCCAATTAAATTATTTTCAATAGATAAGTTTTAAACGCATTTAACTTGCATGAACACTTTTTAAGTTTTATGGTTTAGTAATCAAAGTAATATTTTGTAATTATCAAATAAAGTTTATTGTAGTAAAGTTGATACTTGTAATAAATTTTAACCAATTACATTATTAGTCTTGCTCTTTTAAAATTTTTTTATAAATTACCTTAAAATCACCAAATAAAGTAATGGTTTCAACTTAGGTCAATTTTACACAAATTGAAATTTTTCGAAAGTTTTCTTATCTAATATTACTGATTAAATGTACTAATGACCTAATTTTTAACTGCAACCTCAGTCTTTACTTTCATTTGATTTTAAAATTTTAAGTACTATATTATGGATAGTTTAATGCTCCAGTATAGGTTTCTACTGGCTATCAGATCTAAAAAACTATATTATGTTACAAACTGTTGAGTAAAAAATTAGTTACTGTGAAGAAATAAAAAAAAATTAAATGTAAGTTTAATTTATAAGAGACTAGTAGTCACTACTTAGTTTTATCTGTCTAAAGTTTCATTTTTAGTTTTAAGAAAAAACTGCAAAATCTTTTTAAAACACTGTTACTAGTTCAAGCTTAACTATTGCTTAATCTACTTTTACTTACTTATTACAACTTAGAAATCGTTTTTTTTTTATCTCCAGTGTCCAAGACTACGCTAGCAACCGCTTTGTTCAGTAAAAGTAAAAGTGAACAGTAAACAATTAATTTTAAGTTCGTTTTATTTTAAACATTTTTTAGTGAAAAATGGCGGAAAAATATACAACTATTAGTAACAGTTTTATAAAGTAAACAAAATTGGAGTTGAAAATAAAACTTTTTACCTATATAAATTTATTATAAGTTTGTTCCAAAACAAAGCAATTAATTAGATAAATACAAATAAATAAATAAAAATTATTTAACTAACAACTCTAAATTGCATACAAGTAAACAAGCTCAAACATCATGTACCAAAATGCTCTTTTCACATTAATCGTGAAATACCAAGCTCTAAAATATTAAATCTTTATGAATCGTGTTATTAAGTTAATTTTTGCATTAACTTATATATAAATAATTTTTTTTGTAGTCTAATTTTTTTAGTTAAGTTTGTTCTAAAATCATTATCTTGTAAGCATTGTCTAATCCTAGATATCTAATATATGTATGATAATTCTAAAAGTAGTGCTTTTATAAGGCAGATTTTACTACTATACCAATCGAGCAATCGAGCTAAAGTTTCTTTTTAACTTTTCGAGTTATCTCTACGTGTGTTCCATCTTACATTAAAACAATTTTTAGTCTGGCCTACATAGATCTCTTTGCATTTTTACATTTTGCAGAATATAACACATAACTTTTACAGTTTAGTTTTGATTTTACGACTCAAAAATTGTTTTAATCTGGTTTTATATAACTGTTTTCATCTACCATGTTTTTATAACTGCTGTGCCTACAACATAATGCACAATTTTTGTATTTTTACTCTTATTAAGAAGTACGTTGCTTCCTTTTTGGCTATAAAACTAAATGTGTTTAGCAACTGACCCATACTTTTCGGTTTATCAAATAACTGAATGTGTTGGTTAATGAGCCATTGTCCAATAATTCATTGATTAGTGAATTTTTATGCAAGATGGACAGCTTCTTGGTTTTTAGTTGATAATTTTTAAAACCTTAATTTTTATTGTTAAAATTAATTGTTATATTATATATTAAAGGTTTTATAAAGTCATATAGCCTAAATATTTTATTTTTTTAATTAAATTAGTTTACTTAACAGTTTTTTTTACTAATAATTGCATATAGTTTTAGCAGTTTTAACTTAAAAATGTTTTAATTTAAACTAATGCACTTGTCAAATAAAACACCTAAATTTGTTTAATTTTTCAATGATAGTAAAAGTAATATTGTTTTATGACAATAACTTTCTTATTCTGTTACAAAATGTTAAATTATATGTGAAAAATATGGTGAAAAATGAGTTTAAGCTGATTACCACCGAAATTATTAAAGTGTTTTAATATTAAGTTGTTAAAATGTATATACAGTATAAAAAAGTTTTAAACCTTTAACTGAAAAAGAAAACAAAAAAAAACGAAGCATATGACAATGCCAAAAAAAAAACGTTGCATTTTTTTGACTAACTTCACATAAGTTTTAAATAAGAAAAATGCAACAAAATAAAGTGTTTAAAATGTTTTCAAAAAATATCAAGTAATTTTATTTTACTCAGTCTTACTTTTGATTTTTCATTTGTTTAAAGAAAAGGTAAATCTTTGATCAAAAAGTACTGTTTTCATTTTAACAATTGAGTTAAAAGAAAAGTGAATTTTATTAGTACTTAGTAAAAAACATGTTAAAAGATAAAGTACAGAGTAAAATCATAAACTTTTTTGGTTATTAAACTTTTCCATAAATGTGTTATAAATACAAATATAAAATTTAAATAACTGAATGTAAAATATTTAAAGTTCTAGAAATTGATAAAATGCGAGGAAAATTTTAAAAATGTTATTTTTCAACTCGTGACGTCAATGATAATATAGAGCAAACATTTGTTATATTTTGTTGTATTAAAAAATTATCAATTTATAGAAATTAACACTCATTCCTCTTAATCTTGAACATTTTAAAAACCACTAGAATGTGGTTTAAAATAGCTTAAGTTATATAAAGTTAACAGTGTAAAGATAATAATTTTCATTTGTTTTACAATTACCATAAAGCTTTCTCATACTAAAAAACTGTATTTTGATATTTAGTTCTTGCTTTTCTTATTAAGTTAAGCTAAATATAAATAGTTTAAAAATTACTTTAATTTAATGAAATAGATAAAAAAAATTAAAATTATAATGACTGTTAAATTTTATAACCAACATAAAAAATATTTGATTTTTAAATTCAATTAGTATTGATAACTTCCGTTTTTAGTAGTATGTATGTAGTAGCTTGCAAAAACTTTACAATTAGTTTAAGAAAAGCAAGAAAAATCAAATAATGAACATAAAAGCAAGCACAACGTAAAGAAAAACAAAGTTAAGTTATTGCAAACATCATATTAGAATAAAATATTGCAATTCAACTGACGTCACTATAGTAACTTGGAATTGCAACAGTAAATTTTAAAGTTTAATATATTTTCTAGAAAAGTTTTTAGTAATCGAATTATAAATTAAGCTTTAAAAAGAATTTATTTATGCTGTTTTTATTTTTGTTAAAAGATTTAAAAGTCTTCTGTGGAAAAGTATTAGTTTAAAAAATTACTTTAACGTTTAAAGTAAAAATTAAACAAATACTATTTATAGATCAAAATTCTTATTAGGTAATATTTAAGCACAAAAGTACAATTTTCTAGTATATAATTTATTTGTCATGCTGTTTAAAATGTATTAAATATAAAAAAAAGTTTTTAGTTTCGGAATAAAATTTAAAAGTTACTTTAATTTTTAAAACTATAAAGAAATATAATAACTTTAATTTTGTGACGTAGATGACTATAGACATCAAGTGCTTGTTTTATTTTATTTTATATAAAAAAAATTCTTATACAACAGATTCCATTGTTTCACAAGCTGATAAAAAACCAACTATATTAGCTATTAAAAAATTAAGATAATTAAAGCTCTTCATTTTGGTGAATTTAACGTTTATTTGTTTTTAGAAAACTTTATTTTTTTTTAGTTTTAAAATGTCTATGAAGCTTTTTTGATTCCGAGATCTTAATTAAGTTTTGATGGAATTTTTAGTTATGTTATTTTTTAGTCTCGATTTAAAAAAGTTATACGACTCCTAATACATAGTGCGATTGAAAAAAATTTGTAATATAAACAAAATTATGATAAAAACAAGTATTTATGGCATTATTTTGATTATAATTTAGGTCAAAATAATCCTATAAATACTTGTTTCTATCATAATTAACACCATTTATATAAACTTTAGTGTTTAAAGTTGTTAATGTGCGAACTAACAATAATTAACTGTTTTTCTACTTGTAACGTAATTGACTACAAACGTCATACGCTCGTTTTGTTTTCTTGTATATAAAGATAAACTATATGTGTATAGTTTGTGTCTGTTAGAAATATTGTCGGAACAGTTTAATAACCACTCAATAATAACTGTGGGTGAGAAAAAAAAAAAAAAGTTTTTAAAAATGTAACATTTTATTGAGTATAAAATATTAAAATATCTTAAATTACTTCAATTGGGCCTAACCAAATAATTATTGAGAAAAATTTTAAACAAAAAAGCTATGATTTCCAAATAAGTTAAATAAAATAAAGAAGATTAAAATAAAGCCCAAACAAAAATAATTTAGAATTACAAGTTTATTGATTCGGGTGGGTGTCGTAACGGCACAACAACACTTTAGCAACTCAGCTCGGTGCGTCGCTTTAGAACAGTGCTTCAATTGTGCACTGTAGGTCACTTTTCCAAGACGTCACTTTAGCACGGTGGGTAACTATTGCACAGCGTTGTTTTACCACGGCGCGTCTTTTAGCACAGTTGTTTACTTTAAGATGGGGGGTCGCTTGTGCACGGCATCATTTTAGCACAGTTCGTCAATTTTACACCGTTACTTCAGCTCGAAGGGTCACTTTTGCACAGTGGATCAATTTTGCACGGAGCTTTATTTTTACAAGAACTAAAGCTTTCCAAGAGAAAGGTTTATAAAACGTTTATTTATCTGGTAAAAAACGATTGTAAATACTTTTGTTTTGTAAAAATTACAAGCTTAACCAAAACATTTGTTTTTAAATTTATATGATAGTTTTTCAAGAAAAACTCAAATTTATAGTTTGCTACTTTTTAGATGTAAAAGTATTAAATAATAAACATTTTTCACACTATTTAATATCAAATCTAAACATGTTTAGATTCGTTACTTAATGATCAGAAAAATTTTAAACTAAAAAATTATAGGATAAGATATTAAATATAATAACTAATCAATACGATAATATATTTTAAGAAAATTAAAAGAAAGGTGAGATTTTTCAAAACTTTATAAAAGAATTTGAGAAAAAAAAATAACAAAATTAGTAACAATCTGCTTTAAAAGACTTTAAGTATATTATTAGATACTTATTTTGTAATTAATGTATAATATTTTGTAAATTTTTATACTAACTGGTAATATAATAGTCTAAACATCCTAAAGTTTTCATTCTAGTTTTTTTTTAAGGTAGAAAGTTTAGTAAAATAAAATAATCTTTTAAATATTAACCCTATTGAATATATTAAACCCTAAATACATAATAAAATTAACAAAAAATTTTAATTATTTTATACTAAACTTTTTAACCAACTAAATTTTTTTAAGCATTGAATTTATTTTAATACAACATAACTTGTTTTATATTTAGTTTTATTAACTACTATATTTTAAAAATCATTAAACTTATTCTAAAACAAAGCTTAAAATTAATTAAAAATTTTCTATTAGTCTATTCAAATACGTTTCAATATTAGTAGCTATTATTTTTTAAAATATGTGTGTTTTCTATAAATTAATTAAAAACTAAAGATTGTGTGTACTTTTCAATTTTAAATTCTTAGCTATTAGTTTTATAGTATTTGATTTCAAATAAATCTATTTAAAGTGATTTAGTATAAATTTAACAGTGTCAAGTATGAATAGTATAAAAACCTTTATTGCAATCACGAAAAATATTTTTCTCTTAGAAGATAAAATTTCATCAATTAAAAAAAATTAATGTTTATAAACATAGTTTAGCTATTTTCGTAATATTAAAAAATTGTAATTGGAAGTCGTTTCGTAAGACTTTTGTATCATATAACCAATTATTATAAGTTTGAAAATACTATTTTAAGTAAAACCAAGTTTTGTAAAGTATATGATAATGCTTCTAGATAACTTGCTTTGTTTAAGATAAACTTACTAAATTTTCTGCAACTTACTGAAAATTTGTTATTAGTACCAAACTGTTTTTAATATATATTTAATAAATTTATTCAAAATAAAACGACCCGCTGAAACATATTTTAGTTATTCGATTATCATTATTAACATTTGGTTCGTCAATTAATATGTCGGTAAAAAGTTAAATAATTTATTTTTAAGGCTGAATTTATTACAATGAAAGAGTTATTTACCACGCAGTATTCTCGTGATGGCATTATAAATAGATGTGATAAGAATGATAATATAGAAAATTAACTAAATTTAAAATATTTTTAATGTCAATATACACAGTTATCAAATGCTTTATATGAAAAAAATAAACATGTAATATGATGTTGTTCACAATCTTTGAAATTAAAACAATTATTAATCTTTATTAAACATTAACTCTTTATATAAAAATAAAATTTTTATCCGAAAACTGAGTTTAATAAATAAGAATCTAATATAAACGATGACTAGGGTAAAAGTATTTTAACAAAATTTAGTTAACAACATAATTAATATTTGTTGTGTCTTTAAAAATTATTTTCGACTAAATGTTAAACATAACAAAAGTCAATGTTTTAATAGCAAAACGTCTAAGGAAAATCTTTTGAATTAATTCACTTCTTTTCTATGAAAAAAAAACTTAATCAATAATGCTTTAAACCAACAAATATTGTTTAGGTGTTTTACATAAAAGTTTTTTTCTCGATTAGAAGTAGTAATAAAAGAAATGATTTAAGTTTAGCACAAACACTACGACATAAAATTTTATTTACTATTAATGTGTTTTTATTACAACAAAATTAAATTCATAGAATACCAAAATAACTAGAAGATAAAAATAAAAATGAACTCAGTTGTCAGTTATATTATAAAACTTAAAATAACAAATCTTCTATTTAAAAATATTTATGCGTTTTTGAGGTTTTTGTTATAGCCTAGGAAGTTTTTCAAAACTAAAATAAGCTGGCAAAATAAAATTATCTTCCAGTAGATTGTTTTCGAAAACCCATTTATTCTTATCGACGTTGTACACATAGAACCTACGCCATCAAATACGATCAACTTGTTACTGATACGAAGTGTTTTAAAACAAGAACTGGTGAAAGAACTTATCAATGGTTTAATATTAAACAATGTAAACTTTCTAGAAATATTGTCATACACTTCAGAACGTGCTAAATAGTCTACATCTATTACAAACATTTTGTTACCCATACTAATTGCAGAATGGTTTCTTTTAGCTGCAATCATATCAGATAAAAATGTCCCTCTGTTTACATGATGATCATATGACTTGACTGATTTCAAATGGCCCGTTTTACTATAACCTCCAGTAACAACAATTTTACCTTCAAAAACTGTACAAACTGAATGACTACTTTCTGTTTGTAATCTTTCTATTTGATACCACTTATTGTCTTTTAACTCATACTTATAACAACTGTTTGTATTTGTAGAATTTCTAATGTAACCACCAACTGCATAAACACGTTTCATAAACGAACAAAAACTGTAATACATTGTTTCATCTAAAAAAGATGTTAAACTTTTCCATTGTTTTGTTTTTGAAGAATACATTTCAAAAGAAGATGTC
>NW_028140468.1:0-25869 GCF_965202585.1 Thalia democratica | reverse complement strand
TGATAAATGTTTTTCTGTAGGTTTTATAAATGTTCAATAAACGATAGTTTAAATGTTATTCTCAGAACTGCATGTAATATATAGAAATATACTTTACATTAAACCAACACTACTTTACACGTGTTTCAAACTATACGTTGTATCATAACTTTAAAATCAAAGTATCAATAATATTTAGATATAGTAGCTTAAATGAAATTTATATTATTAGAAAATTGACCATTGTAAACAAATTAAATATTTAAATTTAAAAATGACGAATAAAAAAAAAATTCATAAATATGTTTAAAGTATGTTATAACTTTTATATTTTTTCAAAGTTGAGTTTTTTATAAAAGCTTGATAAACTTATAAAAAGTATCTATGTATTTCTGAAATAGTTGATATAATTTCATAAAACATTGTTTTTTTAAATGTGATACTTTTATATATTTATAGCAGACTATTGTTATTTGATATCAACTAATCTGTTAATTGGAAGGTTTTTTTAATTATTTACTTAAAATCATATAAGAAAAAAAAATAATCTGAAAAGAACAACTCAGTTTTTTTAGGTACAAAAAATTTATAAATAACATGTTTGTAACATAATTGTATAAAATTAACAAAAACTTTCACAAAATTAATTTAAACACATGGCCGTTTTAAAACTTGCTATATTATTTTACGATAAATTAATATGATTACAAACTATTTTCCTATCTACGATGAGTATATCATCATGTTAAGTTAATTTATCTACAGGAAAAAATATTTTGTGGTTTGCATTAATAACGTCAATAGATTAACTACTAAATAGCACATTTAGTTTAATATTGTGAATATTTTTGTTTTCTTTCTACAACAAGTTGAGCTAAGTACAAATAGTTTTACTATTAACTAAGATAGATAAAATTTATCTGTTTTTATATTATTCTGTACAAATTTGATTAAAGTAAAGTTATTTTTATAATTAACTTGGAACTAATATCTTGTTTAGCATTTAAATGGTAAAAGATTCATAAGAATTAAGTCAGAAATTTAAATAAAATATTTTATGATTTTGATACTTGAACGAACATTTTTGCAAAAATAAATGTATGGCTTAATAAATCTAATTTATCTTTTTTTTTTCAACTAAGTTATTACTAGTTTATGCAACAAAATTTAATGTACTTTATTAAAACAGGGTTTTCTAGTTTGTTAATTTTTGACTCTTAGGAAAATATTCTGGTATTTAATTTGTACTCCCTCTGTTAAAAGTTAGCGCACACGTTTTGATTTCTTTTAGAAGTACTAATTAAAAAATAATAGAGAAATAAATAACTTCGAAAAGAGAGTTATCGCTCTATAAAACAATAGAAAATTAACGATCCAAGGCAATCAAAATTCATAAAAAATTTATGAATATGATTGTTATGGAAAACCAATCATTTTTATTTACTAGCGATCAAGCTTTAATGGACCTGTTGGCTGCTTTAGAGACCAAATACTAAGTACTTCTTGATAAACTACTTCCTCAAACTTAATATAGTTTGAAAATAAAAATACAAACTGAGTTATCAGAAGCTTCGTTTTTGTCGTTTACAATTGACACATCAACAAATTCGACGACAAATTAGTCAGAAATCTCTTTAACATGTACCTCTATATACTGTTTATAAAAAATCAAACATATATACCTCACTTATTCATGCTACTAACTTTAGAAAAATACTAGTAAACTCTGTTATGAAACACATCTTATATTAATTTATTCTTTACTTTTACTATTTTGTTTTATGAAACTATATATTACGCCTACAGGTATGTATATATATATATATATTGTTTTGTGTCAAAAATGCAAGACGGGACACTTTTGCATGAAGAAACTTTTGCACGAATGATCACATTAATACTAAGACTATTTTTACAGGTTGATTTTTTTTGTTTTATTATACGTATAAATAAATAAAAACGTATAATGAATTTATATATTTTTTATCTTAATTTTTACAATCACTGTTACACCTAATCTGTAGCCTTGATCAGTAAGTTTTTTTCTTTATTCAATATTTTTCTTAACTTTTTTTTTAATATCACTGTTACCTCTAAGCTACCCTTACCCTTGGTCTGTAACTTTTTCATCTTCTTTTTTCTATTACTAATTCGTTTTTTACTGTCCCTGTTACCCCTATACCTTATCTTTTGGTCAGAAGTTATTTTATTACTAACTATTTTGTTATTGAATATCATATTCGTTTCATCAATTGCAAAATTGTCATTGATTTAAAAGTGTCTTCGTGCAAAAGTTTCTTTGAGCAAAACTGATCAGTTTCCATAAAAATTAATAAAATTGGTGTGATAAATTGAATTCAAAAACTTTCCAAAGAGCCCACTTAAGGGTTGTTTAGATAAACTATTAAGAAAAGTAGCTATAAAAAAACAGAACATACGTAAAGCTAAATGTTTTAATCTTCAGCTATTTTGGTTTGAAGAAATAGCATTTTTTGAAAAAATGGTATTTATTTCAAAACTTACTAGCTGAAGATTAAAACTTTTAGCTTTATGAAACAAATGTTTTGTTTTAATTATGTTTATCTATTTGGTTATAAAAAAATAGTCATATATGACCGTTTTGTATTTTACATATTATTCAAAACATTTTTAAATCAAGCTAAAGTTTATTAAAATGGTTTAAAAAAATATAAGAGTTTAAAAACCTTCAAAGTATTATAAAGTAATAATTATATAAGTATTTTGTGCATAAAAATGTAATTTTTAAATATGCTGATTTTAGTTTGGTTGTTGGTTTTAAAATTTGTGCATGTTTTTGAAGTTTGAAAAGGCTGTATGGAAAAATGGTTTAAACTGCTCGTGTTAGTGGCTTAACTTAGTTTTGAATTAGTAAAAATTAGTTTAACCTTGTTTAAAAAGTATTTTTGTAATGAATGCATATGTTTTCTTTTCGCTATTCTTTTTTAGTTTTTTGGTCTTGACTGATTTACCAGTTTTAATATTTTCTAATTTGTAAAGTCTGCTGCCGAATTTAGTATCTAATTTTGGATTTGTCTTGAATAGTATTTTCTGTTTATGTTTTAATCTGTTTTGTTATTTTTAAATTCTAAATAAAGTTTTGAATTTTAGAATCAACAACACAGACAATAAAATTTAATGGGAAATACTATTCAGGATAAAATAAAATTTAATACTAAAACAGTCTCTAATTTATCTCGATGATTTTTACTGATTATAACTTTTTGATTAGTAATATTTGTGTGTATACATGATATAGAGTCAGTAGAAAGTTTAATTTTTGAATATATAGCACTATACGTATGATATACAAAAATTTTGTTTTAATATTTTACTTTTCATTAACTATTAGTTTAAATAATTTATTCATATTGTTGTCTATTTAATGGATAACTTTTAAATATATAAAATATTAGTAACAAAAATATTTATATTAAAAAATAAAATTGCTTAGATATTGATTGTACATATTATTGTCCTTTATTTATTGTATGTATATTTGTCCTGGACAAGACCTTTAATTGTATATATAAGATGTGCGACTCGATGACCAAAAATTTTCGTGCATCGGGTCCTAAGATCAAACATTTTGGTCCTTTTTTATTTTTTAAATAGTATATTATTAAATTACTAATTAATATCTTTATAATGCAAACAAAAAAATTGCAAATTTTATTTTTATATTTCAAATAACAGTCTAGAAATAAGTTAAAAACAAATAATAGATTAGTTTGCTAGAATAGAACAAGCAATATTGTTTAGAAAGAATTAAAAGAATAAGTTTTTTATTTTTTTTTAGCTATACAATAATGATAATTTCTAAATTTATAAAAATAAAAGCCTGCGGACAAAAAAGTGTTAAACAAAGTTTAAAAAAGCTATGAAATTAAAAAAAAAGTTTTTAATTTAAACTTATAAAATGTTTATAGTATTCAAAAATTATATTAAAAAAATTTGCATTGAATTTTGAAACAGTTTTGCTATTTATAACTACAATGTGAAAAAACTATCAGATAATGCATCTTAATTATACAGGTAGTTTTAATAATTCAACACAATATAAACATATGGGAAAACAGCTTTCTTCTATGCTTAAATCCGTTTATCAATGGGACAATAATAATGATAATGATATTGAAGAAAACACTATAAAAAAAGAAATGAAAAAATCAAAAGAGAACTCAGTTGTAATTTTATTTGATTCAGAAAGTTATAAAACTGATGAAAGCTTAGATAAGCTTGTTGATAGTTTTGCTTACTTGAAAATTAAAAGTAATCTGAAACAGCTTAAAAGCAATAAACATTTTTTTACTCTTATTAATTTATCTAAAGCTGATTTTAAAACTTTACTTGAACTAGCAACTAATGGTAAGTCGTAATTTAAAAATATATTTGGCTGTTATACTTAAAGCTTTTGCTTATGTTTTTTTAAAAGTTTTAAGATCATCATGAAGTTTTTATAAGTATTACGTTTAATACTTTATAGGTATAGAGGAAATAAAAGAAGAATATTTAGTTTCACTTTTGGAAACAGCAAATTATTTAGGATGTGAAAAGGCAAAGAAAAAAATAAGTCAATACATATATGATAATTTAACTATGAAAAACTACTTTTTCTATTACAAACTAACAAAACTATATGAGTTGAAAAGTTCGAATAAGTTTTTATTAAATTTTTTACTGCATCAGTATTTATTAAATGAAGATACTTCAACATTTTATAAACTAAAATATAAAGATTTATTTGATATATTGTCTTGTGAAGAACTGCAAATAAATTCAGAGTTGGAACTTTTTAATGCAGCAGTCGATTGGATAAATTACAAAATAATTGAACGGAGTAAACACATGAAAACTTTTTTGAAAATATTAAGGCTACCTTTGCTGACCACTGAAATATTAACAGACATCATAAAAAGTAATAAGCTTTGCAAAGACAGTCTTGAGTGTAGAAGAATTGTTAATAACGCTATCAAAAGTAAAAATAATTGTAGAGACAAAGTAGCAAATTTACAATTTAAAAATCGCTTTTACAGTTGTGAATTTGAAACGACAAAAGTAATGTTTATCGGAGGAACGTTTTCTAACAGCTACGATTTAGTACAAACTGGTATAGAATACGAATTTGACAAACCAATGGCCACGGAATTTATCGAAACAAGTAAAATGTTAGAGCAAAGACGTTACTGCAAAACTGCTGTAATCGGTTTAAAAGTTTATTGTTTCGGTGGGATAGATTCTAAGGGTAAAAGTCTAAACGCTGTTGAAGTTTACTGTAGGAAATCAAATACATGGACTTATACAACTCCTCTACCAGATATAGACACTTATAATGTTAGTGTTTGTTCTTTTATGAATAAGATTTACTTTTTTGGAGATTCTAGCTACAATAATTGGGTTTATGATCCATTTAAAGACAATTGGGTGAAAATATCAAACATAAACGTTAAAAGATATGACTGTTCTTGTGTAATTTTCAATGGTCAATGCGTCGTTGTAGGAGGTGTAATCTGTTCAGATAAAGTTTTTAAAATAGTTGAGTCATATGACCATTACCTCAACAAATGGTCATTTCTTTCAGATATACAAGTTGCTAGGCGATGTCCAGGTGTTGTTACAAAAGGAAACAAATTGTTTGTTATTGGTGGAATTGATCTCGAATATGAGTCAACTAAAACATCTGAAGTCTATGATTCGATATCACAAAGGTTTACTTTTATTGCAAGTATTTCCGGAATACCATGGTCAATTGATTTATTTTGTAATCACTCTTACGATAACAACATTATTGTAATTTCTGGTAGCCGCTATTATATATACAATATAAATACCAACAGTTGGTCTGATGAACATGTTTTTGAAAATAGAACATATGGTTATTCTTGTGTGGAGTTGAGCAAACTTATTAAGTAAAAGTTTTAGTAAATGTTATCTAAGACTTTTTTTAACTAACTATTTTAAATATACTTTTTCAATTTCATGTTACTAACAAGTTTAAATAAAAAAGATAACTTTATTTAACAAAATTGAAAATGTTTGTTTTGATTAAATTTTGTTAATTATTTTTGTACTAGTTTTATCTATAATACTTATTTGATACTTTTTCTTTAAAATATCAATGCACCAACTCCATAGCGCTACATTTTTGATCTTCAATTTCTTTTTGTTTTTCAATAAACCTCTAGAAACCGATTAAGTATTTTTATTTACCGTAGTCTAACATTTTAATTGTCGTAGTAGTAGAATTATAAACTTGAGCACTAAGTTATCGAGCTTACTTAAATGTTGTGTAAAGTTATTAATATATTTTTATATTCTTTGATTGTTAGGTTTTGACCATAAAAATATGTTTTAGCTTATGAAAGTTTGTGTGCAATGGATTGTAATTTCGTTTCAGTAAAATTTATATGTAGCTAATTAGTATTGCTAAATTATAAGTAATCTTACCAAAAAAAATACAAAATTTTTATTGCTTGTTATGATTTTTGAATTAAAATATTTCTTAATAATTATTTCACTTGAGTATTTTGTCTAATTTAATATTTAAAAAAAAAATTTTAATTGAGTATTAGTGTATACGAGTTTATTTGTTTTATTCTATTTTAAAGTATCTCAAAAATCAAAACTATGTTTGTAGTACGGTTCATTTTAACTGCTATAATTATTGTTACTTTAATCATTTAGACCATTAGTTTTGACAAATTTTAACATTTAATTAATATGTTTCTTAGTATATTGTAGTTGAATTTAATTGACTCAAACAATATTTTACTTGCTGTTTGTTAATAACTTTTTAATTTTGCTGTTCTAAAAGTTATTATATTTATATTATTTTCATTCCGTTATTAAAAAATAACTTAATTCAGAAGAAGAATATAAAATACTTCGATGTCATTAGGTTTAAGACTTTATGCTGTATTAGTTTTAAGATATTGAAGTTATAACTTTTTGGTCAATTATGTGTGAAGCAAAAATTCATTGCTTTAATTTTAAGTTACTCTACTCAAACTTAAAAACTTTGATATATCCTAGGCTATCTCATGCTGAATTACAGTTTTTTTATATAATCTCAAGTTATACTTAACTACTTAACTTTATTTTATTTAAATTAAAGTTTTCTCGTATAAAGTCATTTAGTTTTTATATAAAACTTCCTATTAATCCATCTTATGTAAAAGCCTAGTATTGATTACATTTAATTTATTGTTTTAGATTGAATCTTTTTTGCATCAAGTTAGTTGCAAACCAGTTTTAGACAGTTTTATGATTTTTTAAATAAAAACTATATAAGTAGGTGCTACACAGGTAACTCGGATAATTTAAATTTTTTAGAAAAACTCGATATAGTAAAAGCAATTTAAACTAGTTTAAAGTTTTCAAAATAAATTTAGAATACTTTTTTGTTAGATTAAAACAATAAGAAAACTCTAGAATTTTAAATTTTGTATTAGTTTTATGATATGGCAATAAATATTTTCCTGATAAAAATTTATTAAAGTTTAATTTTGAGATATTTTTCAATTCTTACGAGTTTATAAAAAAATAAACGTAGTTAAAATTAAACTAATTGAGTTCTTTAGATATTTGTAAAATTCTCAAATACTAAAAATTAAACGTAAGCCAGTCTTAAACAAGTAAATACTTTTTTGTTTTTCTCAAAACCAAAAGTAAAAGTTTTCATTGGCTTATAAAAACACATAACTTTAGTTAATGATTCTGTATACGTATCTTTTATTTGAAAACAAACCTTTCTAAAGCCATTTTTGAAGTTATGGGAATCTAAGTTATACATTACAAAAATTATTGTCAAACATCACAGTAGCTATAGTAGTACTATATCAGAAGGTTGACCCTAAATTTAAATTGAATTTGATAGTTAAGAAAGTTTTTAAAGTTATTGTGATCTAAATTGTAAAAGCAATTTACTTTTTAAGTACAGATAAAAGGATATTTACACGAAATAAATATAAATTAGTTAAAAAATTTTTATCTATAGACTTCATTCTTTTTACATTGCTAGAGTAGACTTTTTTACTTGTAGAACATTTTGAAACAAATTAATGTTTTAGTACTGCTTTATGTATTAACAGCCAGTGACATTATTAAGTTAGTTTATATTACGATAGCTTTTTATAATTAAAGTTTTAGTTAATTAATTTATTAATGTAAAAACTTGATTTTTTTTTTGTTATTTGAAAAACTAATCGGAAAATTTGTTACTTGCTTTAAAAATTAGTTTCTGATTTAGTATGTTATATTTTATAGTTTAATAAAATTGCATTGGAATGTATTGTTTAAATTTTCAATGTTAATTTTGTAATTAATGAGTTTCTCAGAACTAGTCAACCAGAACGCAAGTATCTCAGTATTATTGTTATTATGAGATAGAGTTATTTTATAAAACATAGAGACTTAAAATTTTACTTACTTGTAGAACTGTGTTGTATTTTAGTTGCATGTTTTATGATGTAAATATAGTTATTTATTATACAGTATCTAATTGTTTAAGACTTCTTTGAATAATTTCTAGTAAGGAAAAATTAAATTTTAAAATATTTTCACTTATACATAATCTTTTTAAATTATTTAAAGTTGTTTTTAGTAGTTCTTTAGTTTTTGAAATAGTATTTTTTTAATGTATTATTTATTAAGATAATAAACTTTTAAATTTTTTAATAGGTCTTTCAACGGTTAGTTTATCTCAATTCAAATTAAAATGCATTAAGTTTGAACAAAAGAAAATTTCTCAAACTCATGCAGTTTGTGCAATCAAAAAACAGTAATAAAACTAGCGAACTATTTTATACAACAAAATACTAATAAAGATTAATAAACTTTAACTTGCAATAAAATTTGAAATATTTTAGTTTAAAAAAAATTAGTCCGTCTTATTAGTTTTATAATAAAATATTTTCTTTAATACTCAATAATTTTTAGTGAAAAACTAAAAAACGTTTTAAGTTAAACAAACCTTTTAATTTTAACTCAAAGTCATTAAAGAAAGCTTAAGTCTGAATTTATTTTTTGAACATGGTATGATACTAAACATTATTTTTTGTTAATTTCTTCATCCGTGTACAATAGTGCGCACCATTTTTTTATAATATTTGAACTTATTTAAAAAGTACACTAAATTTTTAGGATGAAACAAAGTTGTATTAAAGTTTTTAAATTAGTATATTGATTTTAAGCAGTAGAGTTCAAAGTTAAAGTTTAAACAAACCCCAGTGTTTAATTTTGTTTTTTAAATTTTCAACCATTTTAATCATTTGTCCATTTTCGTGATACAAAGTTATTCAACCAGAAAGCAAGCTTTCTTGTTCAATTGTTAATTAAATTGATTAAAACCAGCCATAGAGAGTGTGTGAAGAGATTTGAGTAAAATATAGTTTTAGAACTTAATTATACTTTTGTATTTATTGTAAAGTTCTTTTTAAATAATGTTATTTCATTTTAATTATTTTAGTTTTAATTATAAGTAGATAATGTTCAATAAAGTTCATACATTCTTAAAGTTTATTCCTTATAGATTTGATTTATGATGAAAAATTGGTACCAATTTAAAGTAGTACCTAAGATATCAGTTCTTTGTATATTTGTCAGTGTTTGAATCTGTTCTTTGTATAAACTTTATATATAGGGTCTTTATTTAAATAACCTACAGTCCATATAGGTTATATATCAAAATTTCTTAGTATACACTTTTTTTATTGAAAAAAAACAAAACTTGTAAAAACATAACTATGCAGGTAAACTAATTTTTTTTTTTTGGAATTACTTTTACATAATATTTTTACACACAAATTAGAATGTATTTATCATGACATTTGAAGTAATCATTACATTAGCTTTGATATAAAAATTTAAATAAAAAAAAATGATATCAACTACCTGTTGTTTGTTTTAATTTATAGTTTTTGCTTTATCTTTCACTTTAATTATTTAACTCTCATATACTTGGTTTTAAACTAATGTATCTAAAATATTAGGTAAAATAAATAACAGTAAACAACAAATATTAGCATAAAATTTAACTTTAAAATACTTTTAGTTGAATTCTAAAAAGCTAATTTTAAATAAAATACCCAGTTAGAAAACTAATTTAGAGCAATTAAAGTATTTAAAGTTACTTATAAGTTAAGAGTTTTTAAATGTAATCCAAAATCTTTAAATTGTACATGAGTAACTTGATTTTTTTTTTTTTTGAGTATTGAACCATTATACTTCAAGTAAATATGATAAGATTATTTTAATATTTAGTAGATAAATGTAATATAAGATAGAAAAATAAACAGTTTATTCTACTAATTTATGTTTTTAAAAAGTTTGATTTTCTCTATTTTATTATTGTTTTTTAGTTTAAGTATTTTTTGATAATTACTACATTCACTATTTTACAGATAACTTTAAAAAAGTTAAGAAGTCCAATAGAAAACAAGGTTGAGAAAAAAACATTTTAAATAAAATTTCATTCTATTTTGTATTCTGGTTTTATAACTGAAAATTGTGATAAGTGTTTGAAAATCTTTAAATGGTCGCTAATTAATTTTTTTTTGTAATTTTTGTAAAGTAAAGTTATGTTCTTGCTGTGTTTATACTAAAGTAACAAGAACAAAAAAATTTTTATACAAAGATAAAATAGAAGTAAATGAATTACTAGCTTACTTTAAAAAACTCAAGCTTATTTGAAGTTTTTGTGCATCTGGTTATATTATAAATTTTCCAAATCTACCATTAGTTATGTTGACTTTTTCTCTTCAAACTATGGTTGACACTTTAAATGGAGTTAAAAAGTCAGGGTTTGTAAACTTAAATAATGATTTTTTGTGAAGTGTGAAGAAATATGATTTTTTGGTATTTATTAAATGTGAAGTTGGTATGTTTTAAGTGGTATTTTTGTCTTAAACTTTTTTAATTTAATCAAAGATAGATAAAAGTTGTAAAGATAAGTACTTTTAAGTGTTTATAATTATATATTAGTTGAAACTAATTAGTAACTAATTAACCAGATTGTTTTAAATTTAGGCTGTAATGAACCTGCTGCTTTAACTTGCATTTTATATTTAGAAGATTAAATATGTAGCTTTTGTAATTAAAATGGCTATATTTCGATTTGTGCAATCAAGCATAATATTGAATAACTCTCTTTAGTTACATTTATTGTTGTGATTGCTGTTGATAAGCCCTAAATACTGATAATTGGACAAATATTGTATAGTTATAAATGTATGCAAATCTAGTAGTGTGTTCTTTAGTTGAAATATAAAAACTCTTGTTTGACCAATACTTAGTTGTTTTAGAGTTCTTTAAATATTTTTTATTTAAACTAGATAGTTTTAAAGTATTTTTGTTGAGTAGCACCAATAAATTAAGTTTACCAATATCAATACCATACAATCCTAATTAGGCAGCTTAAAGTTTTACAAATATATTTGATTATTAAGGCCAACTTTGGCTTTCAGGATATTTTTTATACTTGGTAATATTTAATAACTTTTCTCAAAAACCATGCTATTTTTAATCATTCCCAAAATATGTAAGTTTTATCTCTTTGCAATAAATACTGCTGTCTTTTATGATTATAAATAAAGTGGTTTAAAATATTTATGAAGTTAAAATTATAAAATTATTTTTAAACTAATGTTTTCAATTTTATACATTTGCATATATATATATATATATATAAAACTGTTATGATATTTTGTTGATTTTCTTAAAATCTACTCTATCTGTTATTTATAGTTTGTTAATAAATTTATATACTTTAACTAGTTTTGTATTTTGTACAAGTTACTTATTAACTTTTCAGGTGTTTATAGTGTTTTAAAATAAGACATCAATTTATTAGAAAACGAGGTAAATTAAAGCTTAATACCATGGTGCAAGAGTCTATTAATAATAAAAATGATGCTGAGTGTACTGAAAAAATTCATACCAAAGAAAATAGGACAACAATACCACGAAAGAAAAAAGAAAACTTAGTTCTAGTAAAACTTGATTCGAGAAGTTATAAAACTAGTTTAAGCTTAGATAAGCTTATAAGTAGTTTTAGTTATTTTAGAAAAAAGAGTGATTTAAAACATTTTATTAAGAATAATAATGTTGTTACTCTTACTAATGTATCTAAAGCTAGTTTTAAAACTTTACATAAAATAGCAATTGACAGTGAGTTATAAAATAAGTTTAAATGAATATTTCAATATTTTTCTTTAATTTTAAGTAATTTTTCGTACTGCAATGATGTGACAACTTTTAAAATTATTTATAGGTGAAGTTGAGATAAAAGAAGAAAACATAACTACACTTTTGGAGGCAGCAAGTCATTTAGGATGTGAAAAGGCAAAAAACGTAATAAGTCAACACATATATGACAAACTAAATATGAAAAACTACTTTTTCTACTACAAGCTTACAAAACTATATAAGTTGAAAAGTTTGAAAAAATTTTTATGCAATTTTTTACTTCAACAGTATTTATTAAATGAAAATACTTCAACATTTTATAAACTGACATATGAAGATTTATTTGATATATTGTCCTGTGAAGAACTGCAAATAAGTTCAGAGTTAGAACTTTTTAATGCAGCAGTCGACTGGATAAATTACAATATGATTGAAAGGAGGAAACACATGAAAACTTTTTTGAAGTTAATAAGGCTACCTTTGCTGACAAATGAAATATTAACAGATATCATAAAAAGCAATAAGCTTTGCAACGACTGTCTTGAGTGTAGAAGTATGGTTGATAACGTCATCAAAAATAAAACTAATTGTAAAGATAAAGCAACAAATTTACAGTTTCAAAATCGCTTTTTCAGTTGTGAATTTGAAACAAAAAAAATAATGTTTATCGGAGGAAGATCTTTAAACAACGACGATTTAATACAAAATGGTATAGAATACGAATTTGGAAAATCAATGGCTACGGAATTTATCGAAACAAATAAGATGTTAGAGCAAAGACGTTACTGCAAAACTGCTGTAATCGGTTCAAAAGTGTATTGTTTCGGTGGAGAATATTCTAATGGTAAAAGTCTAAAATCTGTTGAATTTTACTGTAGAAAATCAAATACATGGACTTTAACAACTCCCTTAAGAGATTTAAACACATATTTTGTTTGTGTTTGTTTTTTTATGAACAAATTTTATATTTTTGGATATTCTAGCTACAATAGTTGGGTTTATGATCCATTTAAAGACAATTGGGTGAAAATTTTAGCTACAAAAGTTAAAAGATGTAGCTCTTCTTGTGCAGTTTTGCAAGGTCAGTTCGTCGTTGTGGGAGGTAAAAACTTTTCGGATAAAATCTTTAAAACTGTTGAGTCATATGACCATTACCTCGACAAATGGTCATTTCTTTCAGATATGCAAGTTGCTAGGCGTTGTCCAGGTGTTGTTACTAAAGGAAACAAAATGTTTGTTATTTGTGGAACTGATATTGAACATAGCTTATTAAAAACTTCTGAAGTTTATGATTCGATATCACAAAAATTTACTTTTATTGCAACTCTTTCCGAAAAACCATGGACAACTGATTTATTTTGTAATCACTTTTACGATAACAGCATTATTGTAGTCACCGATTGCCGCAATTACATATACAATATAAACACAAACAGTTGGTCTGACGATTATTATTTTGAAAATGAAAAACGAATGTATGATTTTACTTGTGTTGAGTTGGGCAAGGTGATTAAGTGAACAATTTTAGTAGATGTTCTTTAGAATTTTGAAAATTAGTTCTTTAATATAATATCTAATTTCAATTAAAGTAAAATAAAGAACTAAGAGTCATCAATAAAACTTAAAATATTTGTTTTGACTAAGTTTGTATTGATTAGTTTTATAAACAATTTATTTATACTATTATTTTAAATTCTATGCTTTTAAATATCATAACACCTGCTCCATAGCACTATATTTTGGTCGTCGATTTCTTTAAATTGTTGAAAAAACATCTAGAAACTAATTAAAAGTTTTCACTTATAGTAGTTTAATATTTTAACTGTCGTAGTGTTTAAATTAAAAACTTGAGCACCAATTTATCAAGCTTAATAATATAATATGTAAAGTAATATACAAATTCTTTTATTTTCATTAACTGTTAGGTTACTACAAAAGTGTATTTTTTGTTATGAGTGTTTGTGTCCATTGAATTGTAACTTCGTTTCAATAAGATTTACATGTAGCCAATTAGTATGGCAATAAAGTTTTCAGTGCTTGTTACGATTTATGAATTATACTGTTTCTCAGTTGTATTTTACTTAAGTATCTTTTCTAATTACATATTTTAAATCTATAGTTTTGTTATTGAGTAGTAGTATATACTCGCTCATTTATTTTTTTAACTCTATTTTAAAGTATCAAAAAAAGAAAACTATGTTTTTAGTTTATTTTTTTGTAACTGCTATAATTGTTGCAAATAAAATCATTTAGACAAATCTTGTGTAGACGAACTTATACACTTAAGTAATATGTTTCAAAGTATGTTGTAAAATTAGTTTAATTGACTCAAATACTACTTTACTTGCTGTAGTTTATAAATTGTTTTAGTTTGCTGTTCTAATTTTTTTATACTTATACCCTACTCATTCTGTTTTTAAAATAAAGTAACAAGAGTCAGAATAAAAATATAAAATCATTATACGTCATTAGTATTTTTTCTTTTTAGGCCATCTTAGTTTTAAAACATTAAAGTAATAAATTTTATACTATTTTCGTGTGATACAAAAGTTCAATGCGTGTTTTTTTACTTACTCAACTTAAACTTTAAGACTTTAATATAACCTAAGCTGTTTCAGGCTAATGCAAGGCTTTTTTTTCATAAACTTCAGTAAAGTTTTATATCTTAATTTTATTTAATTACATACAAAGTTTTCATATATTATTTTTAAAGTTTGTTTACAAACGAAGAACCTAGGAATTAAGACCTTAGTCACTTAAACTGAAAGACACTAAAACAAAAAAAAAATATACAGTGTTAAAATAGTCATAAAACTTATACGAGGTAAAACTGAAAAACTCAACTTTTATAACTAAAATGTTCAAATGATTCCAAAGCCACCAATTTCAAATGATATATTCCGAAACCATTAATTTTTAAAAGTAAGCACCTCTTGTAAAATTTTTTTCACAATCTAGCTCGAAATTCTAGGAACTATGTTAAAGATAAAAGTCAACCATTCTTCATCAAACAAGAAATTTCAAAACGGCATTTATTTTAAACTTTAGATAGATATTTTCATCTTCTAGAAAATTGATCTCAACAATGATTCGTTATTCATCATGTTTTTAAATTTTTACCACGGCAAATTTAGTGTAACTTATTGATTACTCGAAATATGTGGTAACAACAATTTATAAATCTAGCCTATTAATCAACTGAGCATCCAATAATTATAGAATCTAAAGCAACAAGCAGATTAACAATAGACCGGACAAAAAATCAAAATTAAAAAGTACTTAAGATGTATAAGGGTGTTGCTTACAAACCAAACTACCAGTTATATGAGATCAATTTGTTTATTTATAAAACTTTTAATAATCCAGTTTATGTAAAAAACATAAGTATTGGTTTCATTCTACTTAATATTTTAGGCTGAATCAGGCTTTCTTTTTTGCGTTTAATCAGGTGCAACCCTGTTTAAGACCGTCTAATGAATTTTTAATTAGTACTATATATTAAGATTGTTTCTCACACAGGTAACTAGGATACTTTAAAACAATTTTAAAATTAAAAAACAAATTCAATATAATTAAAGCATGCTCAGGCTAATTTAAAAATTTCAAATTAATTTTAAACATTTATGTTTGTTTAGATTGCAACTATGAAAAAAATATCTTAAATGTTATATCTTGTACTAATCTATGATAGGACAATAACTATTTTTCCAATAAAAGTGTTTTCAAGAATCAATATTTAGATATTTTGCAATAATTATAAGTTTATAAAAAAATAAACATAGTTAAAATTAAACTAGTTTAGTTTTGTATATTTTTATAAAATATCAAAGATTGAACGTAAGTCAGTTTTTAAGAAATAAAATCTATTTTTCTCATAACTTAAAATAAAAGTCTCCACTGTAAAGTCATGTTGTGCTCATGAAAACTGAAGATCTACTGAATCCGTGATTCGGACTCGGATTCGGATTCGGCCGTATCAAAAATCTTGGATTCGGTAGACCACTTTGAATATTTTGAATATTACTTAATTGTTTGTCAAAATTTAAATGAAATGTATAACTAGTTAATGATTTCACGATTGAGTCGAAAAAATGGTTATTCACATTTATAGAAAAATAACCAATTTTGTTTTAGAGTTTTGCACACAGTATAAAAAACTATGATATTTTTTTTTTAAACTCTAAAATAAAATTGAGTTGATAGTTAAGGGGTTTAACTTCAGCTTTTAGGATAACCGCTAGATATATGATAATTTTTAGGACAATATCATCAAACGTTTAGTTTTTTTATGTTGGCTTGTTGTACTAAACTGTTGCGTTATTTATACAAAAAAAATAAAGAAATTTAAATATGTAATTTTAAGGCAGATGCTTGCATACTTTTACCTGTATATTTTTTGTTAATATTTTATGATTTATGCAACTGATAATTTTTATTTATAAAATATATGTTATAAAACTTAAGATATTTATACTTTATTTAATAAAATGTTCTGAAGAAAAAAAATTCTTAATAAGAAGAAAAATGTTTAATTTGTAGGAACTGAATATTAAATTAAATAGTTAACTTTAAACCGTAGCCGTTTATTAGTTTTTAACTGTAACAACTTGAGTAATCAGTAGAAACATTTATAAAGCAATACTGACCAACTTGTTTTTTAGTTAAATACAAATAGCAAATGTTACTAGTAAGTTAAGTTTTGAAGTCTTAATAGTAAAATATTTTATAAGTTTGTCTAGACTTGACTACACTTTAGCCTTATTTAGTTAAGACCATTTTGTGTTAATTTTAAAAGTATTTGTTGATTAAATTTTTGTTAATTACATTTACGTTTACTTAACTGACTAGTTAATTAATTTAAAAAATTTTGTATATATACTTGTTGTGTTTTATTGTATTGTTTCAATTGTAATTTCCCTGGAGAGAATTTGACGAAATATATTGGAAATAAAAAATAATTTCAGTGTTCATTTATTCATTAAAAATTATAAAATAAAGTCTGATGTTTAAATTACTAAAAAAATTTGAGGCTTCATTTATTTATTAAAAATTATAAAATAAAGTCCGATGTTTAATTACTCAAAAAAAGATTGACTTTATTAAATAAATTGAACTTTTAACAAACTTTTAACATTATATCATTTCCAAGTTTTAATTTATTATACTGAAGTCGATTAATAATTACAACAACTGTAAATACTACTTTGAGTTCAAGCAAGTTGCTAGAAAATTATTTTCCTATTACTACTATTTAGAATTCTAATTTGTTAAAATACTTAAGTAAGACTTGTATTTATTTTATCTCACAAAACATAAGCATAAAAAAAATAATTTTGGAAATATTTGTTATTTAAAAAAAAATAGTTTTATCAATAAGTTAAAAGTATTTTAATTTATCGCGTACAAATTTTCTTCTTGTTTTTAAAAAGAATTCGTTAGTTTTATTTAACCAATGTACCGTTAAAACCTCTATAGGTGTTTGTAAATTTAAACATTAAACTTTTATTGTTTATAGTCAATCATGGGTATTGGTCAAAGTTGCACAATAACAAAACTTCACGCAGACAATTTCGCACCAAGGGTTTTTAGTACTGAAACTAAACCCAATAGATTGTATGAATGTCACAAAAACTAAAACTGCGGCCTGCTAAGTTTTAAAACGTAAAATTCGGCCCACGAGCACTAGTCGCCTGCCAGTCCCTGGTTTAAATGAAAAGTAATGTATGGTAGGCTTTATAAAAATTAAGATCAACTAGTTACAGCTGTTTCAACGCTATGATAAATAGAAAGTTAAATTAATAAGTTATAGCTACTTTTTTATTTATTATTCATTTTACTAAATTTTATGACTTAATGTTATATTACTTTTGTTGTAATAACTTTACTGTAATGTTAAATTACATAAGGTTTTATTTACATTGTACTTTGTTATTACAACACTTTGTTCGATAAAATAATATGCTTTTAATGTTTCTTTTAATATTTTGACGTATTAGCTAATTTTTTTCTTATATTGAAAAGTTCTTTTTAAGTATTTTGTTTAGGTTAAAGCTTTAAGCAAAATAGTTGTTCAAGTATAGTATAATTTTCTTCTGTAAAGCTACCTTCTGTACAACATTATATTTTATTTACTATAATATTTTGAATAAACATATTTTAAAAGTGAAGTACATAAGTTCTATAAGGTATAACAAACTTAAATGTTTAATTATCTTTATTAGTTATTAAAAACTATATAAAGCATTTTAGAAGAGTTAGTTTATTATTTTATTTATTATTTGATAACAAAAATATTTTTATGCATTTTTAGTCAACAAATGAAAGTTGAAAATTAGTACGCTAAATTTTTCTAAAGAATTAACTACCTAGTTCATAGTATAAGTTGTGGCTATATTATTGTTCAAAGGTTTGAACAGTGAAGTTAAAAATATTTTATTTTTAATTAATTTTTGATATCATCAGAATGAGTGAAACAACATAAGATATAAAAAATGTTACTATAACTATATTCTAAAAATTTAATTACATTTAGATCAAAAACCAATTATTACTGTCGGGGGATTTTTGATAGTGATTTATTAAGTTTGTGATGCTTTTAACAGTCCTTAATATATAAAATTGAGTATGAAAAGTTTCTGTGAAAAGATAAAATACTGTTAAACAACTGCTGCCTCTTAAAGTTATAGTAACTAAACATTTTAAACACTTATTCTATTCATTTACTTTTAAAGTATTTTTAAGGATAACTTTTATATTAAACAACAATGGCAGCCACAATCTTAAGGATAACTCTAGATATTTTTTTAAATTTTTAAATATTTTACGTGACTTGATACATTAATGCCTAGTTAAAAGTATCAAAAGCTAATGAATGATGTTTAAGCTTCTGTTAATTTATTGTGGTGTTTTTAATATGTTTTTAAACTGCATTTTAAAGATAGTTTATGAGATTAAAATTAAATAGTAACAATAGTTTGTTATTACTTATTTTGTGTTATATAGCTAACTTTATTAAATTAATTAAAAATAAAATTTAATTTCCTGTTATCCCTGTAGCTCTCCCATTTTACACTTTAAAATATTATTACAACATAAGTTCAATAAACATTACATTTAGCAGAATTTATATATTTTATGTCATTTTAAAATAAAAAAGTTTTAAAGTATAAGTATATAGTAAAAAGAATATTTTTTAGAATATTGAAAAATAAAGACAACTCGGCTAGTTTTAGGTTACAAATATAGTTTTTAGTTTTTCAAGACAGTTTTTAAAACTTAGAGAGGCCACCATACTTTAAATTTATATTGAATACACTGTTATTTATATTTATTACCGGTTATCTTATTAGTTTTTTTCAGCTTATAGGCTTTGCCAAATAACCTGGTGTCCTGGATTTTTTAAGATTAAGTAAAAAAACCTTTAAAGTCAGGTATTTTGTATTAATTAGTAAAAAATTTAGAAATTGAAGAAAATTTATGGGATAAAGTGTAGTTTTTAATAACTTTATTAAAAGTTTCACTATTTTTAAGTATTTTTTTAATATCTTTGTAAAACAATCTAAAATTATAAAAATAAAAAGAAAAACTATTATATGATTTTTTAGATATTATCTTAGTACTTCATTTAGTTTATAATTTTAATTTTTCACTTACCAAAGTTTAACTACAATTGTATATTAACTCCTAATTAAAAAATGTAACAAAATATAAACTTAAGATATATTTTTGAAAAAGACACTTACAATAGTATTTTAATATTTTTCAAAAACCAAATAACATAAATTTTTAGTAATTGTAAATATGGTATATTAAAAATTATAAAATATTAATATATAAGAATAAGTATATAAGATTTCTGTAAATTTTTATTTAAACAAACTTGTTTTGTTTATGTTTTGAACTTAAACAGGTTTCTAAGTATAAATTTGGTATAAATTAAGGGTTGCCAAAATCTCGGGATAATCAGAAAATTTTGAACTTTTTAAAACTCAGGCTGATTAAGAATAATTTTTGGTTTTTAAAAATTTGTAAAACAGATTTTTTTCTAAATTTTAAATAAGATTTAGTTTGTTTTGATTCAGTATATTTTTATTCTATAAGGCAACAAGTTTTTTATAAAAACCAGAATTTTACTATTTTTTAAAAGTTAAAATTATTTTCTTATATGAATTGCATAAAATCAGCATTACTAAAAACATTTTAAGTTTACTCAAGACAGTATATTTCATCAAAATAAAGTTAACCTTGCATATTGTATAAAACTATGTCTATTTAAAATATAGTATGTAAAATATAAAACATTTTTTCAACTGTTGTTCAACTTATTTATTTCATGTAAATTTTAAATTTTTGAATAAATATTTCATTTTATAAATTTACAAATGTAGAATTATTTAAAGTAATAGTTTGATACAAAGGTTTAGAACTAAATGAAAGCATAAATTTTTTCCACCTTAAATTTATAATGAATGACTGTAAAATATATTAGTTTAATTAGATTACCCACTCTTAGGTTATACATGCTAGTTTATCTTAACAAAAATTACAATATAGCTCAAATTAGATCTTTTTTTTTTGAAAAAACCTGACTGTATTAGGTAGCTTGATCTTTCTTGTTTAGGTATTATTTCTTCCATTATAGTTATTTAATCTTGATTGACTGTGATTCCTATTACATTTTCAACGTAACAAACTTGAAGAAAAACCTGATTTTTATTGTTTAAAATAAAAATCAAATTTTACACTATTAAGAGTTGCACAAAATCAGGATGACTCAAGACAGCTTAGTATTTTTCATCAAAATAATGTCAACCTTGCACATTAATAAAAAATGTTGTCTATTACTTATGTACAAATTTTTTTTACTAAAATATTTATTTTACATTGTTGTTTAACTTATTTATTTCATAGATACTTAAAATAATAAGTTTAAAATATGTAAAATTGTTTAGAATAATTTTTTAATACAGACTTTTAGAAAAAAATAAAAGCATTAATTTTACCAAATTATTTTTGTAATGTATGACTGTAAAATGTATATGACTAAATAGATTACCAACTCTCAGGTTATACATGCTAGTTTGCCTTTACCAAAAAATACAATATAGCTTAAGTTAATTTTTTTTTTGAAAAAATCTAACTGATTTAGGTAGCTAAATGTATATTTCTTTAGTTATAAAATAACCATTTTAAAATATTGGATTTTGATTAATTTTAACTATCATTAAACTTATTTTAATAAACTGTACTTATAAAACATATTATCTAATAAGGCTAACTTGGTGTAACTAAGTGTAAATTCTATTACTTATGCTTGCTTCTTTTATTAATATAGTAGCGAATCTTAGCTTACTAATTGATATATAGTATTATAATAGATGGATAAATAAGACAGGCCTGATCTGAAATAAACCTGAAAAAACCTGGAATTTAATAAATGAAAAATATAAATTTTACAGTTTCAAAATCGATTTTACAGTTGTGAATTTGAAACCAAAAAAGTAATGTTTATCGGAGCAAAGTTTTCTAACGATGATTTAATACAAGCTGGTATAGTATATGAGTTTGGAAAATCACATGTACAGAAATATAGCAAAACTAGTAAAATGTTAGTACAAAGAAATAAGTGCCCAAGTGCAGTAATTGGTTCAAAAGTATATTGTATTGGTGGTCAAGATTTTGACGAGAATACTTTCAACACTTGTGAAGTTTACTGTAGAAAATCAAAAACATGGGCTTCTATAGCTACTCGGCCAGGATCATTTGCCATTGAGGGTTCTGTTTGTTCTTTTATGAATAAAATTTACTTTTTTCAAGATGATAACTACTACAATTGGGTGTATGATCCTTTTAAAGATTCTTGGGACCAGATTTCAGCAATGTGTGTTAAAAAATATCAATCTTCATGTGTAGTTTTTCAAGGTCAATGCGTCGTATTAGGAGGTAAAAATCCTTATTCTGATGAAGTCTTAAAAACTGTGGAGTCATATGACCATTACCTTGACAGATGGTCATTACTTCCAGATTTGCACACTGGAAGATTCAAAGCTGGAGTTGTTACAAACAGAAATAAATTGTTTGTTATAAGAGGAATAGGTATTGACTGTATTTTTTACATCAGAATTTTATTATTCGATATCAAACAGTTTTACTTTTATTAAATGCAGTTCTAATACGTTATGGTCAAGTAATATTTATTGCTTCAATTTTAATCGAGACAGTATTATTATGATTAACGATAAATTTTACTGTTTTTACAATATAAATACCAACAGTTGGTCAAAATCCTATTCTCTTAAAGTTGAAGAATTTCAAGATTATTCATGTGTTGACTTGGGCAAACTGATTGAGTGAAAGTTTTGAGAAAATTATCTTAAATTAAATCGAACAACTTACAACAAACAATATTTTAACTTACGAGTTTCATAACATTTATTTACTAACAGTTAACATATGTTAAAAAAAAATTATTAAGTTAGTATTAAAATTTTTATATCCATTATAAGTACTTTGTTATCTTAAACTTGAAAACTTTTGAGCGTCGATTTCTTTATTTTGTCCAATAAAACTTCTAAATAACGATTAAGTGTTTTTATTTAACGTTGTTTAAAATTTTAACTGTTCATGAATATTTAAATTTAAAACTTAAACACCAAGTAAACAGGTTGCTTAACTACTTTATAAAATTATCAATATACATTTTAAATTATATTAATTAATAGTTTTAGACATAATAAAAATTTAAACGTTAGTGTCCAATAAATTATAAGTTCGTTTAGATAAAGCCAGACACTTTAAATTATTTATGCCAAAAATGACCGTATTCTCAACTTTTTTTTTTAGATTTATATATTAAAACAAAACTAAAGATTTTGTATAGATGTAGTTTCTATTTTCGAAGTCTTTTTATGTCAACTTATACTCACTAAGCCCAATTTTCGCTACAAAATAGTAGCAAACCTGTAAGTTTAGTATTGCAAAAAAAATAATCTGTTAGAAAAAAGTGACAATTTAAACTCTATAAGTTATGTTAGTCATTTCTAAAAAAATGCTTAAAAAAAAAAAGATAGTTAGTAAAGTGTTAAACAGTTTAAAAATTCTCAATGTTTAATATATATTCTGTCTATATATTAGCTTAAAAGTTAATTAAAAACAGTTTAGAAATCCCGACCTAAATACTTAACTAAAAAAATTTACATAGATAAGAAATTTAGTAATTAAAGGAAAAAAAATGTTTAATTATGTTAGTAGAAGGATTTAAGAATACTCGTTTAATTTTTTTCTTTGAAGCTAAAAAGTACAAGTAACAACTTTTGTTCTATCGTATTTTAAGCAATATTTAAATATTTATATGACAACTTAAATTTAACTCTAATATATTCTCTAATTTATAGCTTACTTAACAGCTTTTGTTGTTCTGTGTTTTTTGCAATAAAGAGCGAAGTTTTTCATGATTATCAAACATATCTTTTAGTATTTTAATAAAAGTACTTACACGGTTTTGACATCACTTATTTTACTAAGAAAAGTTTTTAAACAATGAACTATATTAGTTCTTCCCTAAAATTACTTATCTAAAGGTTTTACGATCCGTATCCTGCCAAATCTTAACTTTTGAAAAAAGATCCGAATCAGATCCGGCAGGGTCCTAATTTTAAAAAATGTCCGGCTACAGTTAGTTTTAAAAAAATTGTTTTCCGCATTAACTTTCTTTCAGTTTTATATACACAGGTTGTTGTGTTTTAAATAATCAGTATGGGTAGGTGTCAGAAAAGCATAGCGTCACTTAAGCACGGGGTGACACTTAAGCACGGGGTGACACTTTAGCACAGAGTGACACTTTAGCACAGAACGACACTTTAGCACGGCGTCACTTCAGCTCGGAGTGACATTTTTGCACGTAATAAGTTTAATTCTTTTAAAAAGTTTATTTGAATAATGTTTAATTATCTAAAACAATTGACTTAACAAACAAAGAACTGTGAAAACCAATTTTAACACTATTAAAAATATCGTCTTGAAAAAATTATGAATAAAGTTTTTACTATGGGCTTAAAATGAAATAAGAAAATTTTTTGATTTTAATATTTCTCACTTTTTTTCTAAAACTTACGCTTAAAGTTTAGTCTTATCAGAATTAATTAAAGTATTTAAAAAACGTTTTAATAATCTTCGAGCTTGTATTTATTGCTATTGTCATTAAAAAAGTTTTATGTCGAAAACCTAAAGTAAAAGCATCAACATGTTTTTGTCTAAAATAAAATAGTAAAACAAGTTAATAAAGTTTTTAAATTACTTTTTTTTTAGTTTTAAGTAAAGCTTAAACTTGTAACTTATTTAAAGCTTGTTAAATTAATTTTACATGTTGCATAGTTTGTTTTCAGATTTTTAACAATACAGTGCCTAATGTGATTTAAGCAAAGAAAAAACATGTAAAATAAATTCTGTGCTTAAGTATCATTCCGTGCTAAAGTGACACTCCATGTTAAAATGACAATCTGTGCTAAAGTGTCACTCTGTGATAAAGTGTCGCACCGTGCTAAATTGTCTCATCGTGCTAAAGTGTTACTCCGTGCTAAAGTGTCACTCGTGCTTTTTTGACCCGTTCCCAATATGTATGAATAAAGTTATATTCAAGCGAAACAGACTATTTAAAGTTTAGTTTATTCATTCATTTGTTGTAAACACACAGGTACATACATCCAATAGGATTAAAGTAAAACAATTAAATTTAATATTTAAAGTTTCTTGCAGATAAGACTCTTCTGTTGATATTATAATTTATTGATTTAAAAAAAGCTAAAATAAAACTTTAAAAGCATATATGTTTCGAGGCTAATCAAGTGGTTATTTTCTTTATTGCCACTAGAGACCAAAACAACATGACTCTCTAAATTTTGATCCGAAAAAGTTATCAACTTACTATTTTTTTAAACAAAATCAAGCACAGCTACTCAGGAGGACGAGCAACATGATTCTATTGATGAAGAAATCGAAGCAGAAATAAAGGGCTTCTTTGCTACAGAAAACTTGAATTTAGAAACTGAGAGGATGAAGTTTAAAACTAGTGGAACTTGAACAGGACAAAATACCAACACCTTGCCAGTTTTGCAAGGAAATATATTTTGGGAATTCTGAAAGATTATTTTCTGAAGCTTAAAGCTTGTACGAGCAATGGCGCAATCGATTGCTTCAAAAGACCGGCGAAAAACTTTTATTTATCGAAAACAACTTGAAATAGCAAAAAAGTCTTTTGTAGTATAACAGAGACATCTTTTGCAATTGTTATTCGTTTTATGTTTTTAAACAGTTGCTTAAATTAATCTATGTTTCTTTTTGTTATGGTAAAAGTGTAATTCTAAGTGGAGTTTAACAACTTTTTATTACAATTGTATTTTCATTATTTTTTAAGTCTTTACTACAGTTGGTATTATATTTCAATTTATTAAGGCTCCATGTTTTATCAATTGCTCAACGTTTTATAAACATGAACACTTGCAAATGTTTATGTTCTAATTCATTTATGGTCAAAATAAGAATTAACTCTTAAGTAAAATGTAAAAATTTTTAACTTTTTTTGTGATTTGTTTTCTGTTTATAGCATTTATTATAGTTTTTAATTTAGTTTTTATGTATAACAAAAGTACAACTTAATTGTAAAAGCTGCTTTCATGGACATCAAATTATTGA